>NC_069507.1:4308023-4379383 GCF_027579735.1 Bombina bombina
TGTCTGTACAGTACAGGAATATGCTAGTAATGTCATGTTGTACTTAGTGTCAGCTTAACAGACTGAGTACAGGAATATACTAAGTAATGTCATGTTGTACTTAGTGCCAGCAGTAATCAGACCGTACAGTACAGGAATATGCTAAGTAAAGTCATGTGTACTTAGCTTGCCTGTCAGTACAGGTCTGTTACTGATATGCCTAAGTAATGTCATGTGGTACTTAGTGCCAGCAGTAACAGACTGTACAGTACAGGAATATTCTAAGTAATGTCATGTTGTACTTAGGTGGCCAGCAGTAACAAGACTGTACAGTACAGGAATATGCTAAGTAATGTCATGTTGTACTTAGTGCCAGCAGTAACAGACTGTACAGTACACGGAATATGCTAAGTAATGTCATGTTGTACTTAGTGCCAGCAGTAACAGACTGTACAGTACAGGAATATGCTAAGTAATGTCATGTTGTACTTAGTGCCAGCAGTAACAGACCGTAGTACAGGAATATGCTAAGTAATGTCATGTTGTACTTAGTGCCAGCAGTAACAGACTGTACAGTACAGGAATATGCTAAGTAATGTCATGTTGTACTTAGTGCCAGCAGTAACAGACTGTACAGTACAGGAATATGCTAAGTAATGTCATGTTGTACTTAGTGCCAGCAGTAACAGACTGTACAGTACAGGAATATGCTAAGTAATGTCATGTTGTACTTAGTGCCAGCAGTAACAGACAGTACAGGAATATGCTAAGTAATGTCATGTTGTACTTAGTGCCAGCAGTAACAGACTGTACAGTACAGGAATATGCTAAGTAATGTCATGTTGTACTTAGTGCCAGCAGTAACAGACTGTACAGTACAGGAATATGCTAAGTAATGTCATGTTGTACTTAGTGCCAGCAGTAACAGACTGTACAGTACAGGAATATGCTAAGTAATGTCATGTTGTACTTAGTGCCAGCAGTAACAGACTGTACAGTACAGGAATATGCTAAGTAATGTCATGTTGTACTTAGTGCCAGCAGTAACAGACTGTACAGTACAGGAATATGCTAAGTAATGTCATGTTGTACTTAGTGCCAGCAGTAACAGACTGTACAGTACAGGAATATGCTAAGTAATGTCATGTTGTACTTAGTGCCAGCAGTAACAGACTGTACAGTACAGGAATATGCTAAGTAATGTCATGTTGTACTTAGTGCCAGCAGTAACAGACTGTACAGTACAGGAATATGCTAAGTAATGTCATGTTGTACTTAGTGCCAGCAGTAACAGACTGTACAGTACAGGAATATGCTAAGTAATGTCATGTTGTACTTAGTGCCAGCAGTAACAGACTGTACAGTACAGGAATATGCTAAGTAATGTCATGTTGTACTTAGTGCCAGCAGTAACAGACTGTACAGTACAGGAATATGCTAAGTAATGTCATGTTGTACTTAGTGCCAGCAGTAACAGACTGTACAGTACAGGAATATGCTAAGTAATGTCATGTTGTACTTAGTGCCAGCAGTAACAGACTGTACAGTACAGGAATATGCTAAGTAATGTCATGTTGTACTTAGTGCCAGCAGTAACAGACTGTACAGTACAGGAATATGCTAAGTAATGTCATGTTGTACTTAGTGCCAGCAGTAACAGACTGTACAGTACAGGAATATGCTAAGTAATGTCATGTTGTACTTAGTGCCAGCAGTAACAGACTGTACAGTACAGGAATATGCTAAGTAATGTCATGTTGTACTTAGTGCCAGCAGTAACAGACTGTACAGTACAGGAATATGCTAAGTAATGTCATGTTGTACTTAGTGCCAGCAGTAACAGACTGTACAGTACAGGAATATGCTAAGTAATGTCATGTTGTACTTAGTGCCAGCAGTAACAGACTGTACAGTACAGGAATATGCTAAGTAATGTCATGTTGTACTTAGTGCCAGCAGTAACAGACTGTACAGTACAGGAATATGCTAAGTAATGTCATGTTGTACTTAGTGCAGCAGTAACAGACTGTACAGTACAGGAATATGCTAAGTAATGTCATGTTGTACTTAGTGCCAGCAGTAACAGACTGTACAGTACAGGAATATGCTAAGTAATGTCATGTTGTACTTAGTGCCAGCAGTAACAGACTGTACAGTACAGGAATATGCTAAGTAATGTCATGTTGTACTTAGTGCCAGCAGTAACAGACTGTACAGTACAGGAATATGCTAAGTAATGTCATGTTGTACTTAGTGCCAGCAGTAACAGACTGTACAGTACAGGAATATGCTAAGTAATGTCATGTTGTACTTAGTGCCAGCAGTAACAGACTGTACAGTACAGGAATATGCTAAGTAATGTCATGTTGTACTTAGTGCCAGCAGTAACAGACTGTACAGTACAGGAATATGCTAAGTAATGTCATGTTGTACTTAGTGCCAGCAGTAACAGACTGTACAGTACAGGAATATGCTAAGTAATGTCATGTTGTACTTAGTGCCAGCAGTAACAGACTGTACAGTACAGGAATATGCTAAGTAATGTCATGTTGTACTTAGTGCCAGCAGTAACAGACTGTACAGTACAGGAATATGCTAAGTAATGTCATGTTGTACTTAGTGCCAGCAGTAACAGACTGTACAGTACAGGAATATGCTAAGTAATGTCATGTTGTACTTAGTGCCAGCAGTAACAGACTGTACAGTACAGGAATATGCTAAGTAATGTCATGTTGTACTTAGTGCCAGCAGTAACAGACCGTACAGTACAGGAATATGCTAAGTAATGTCATGTTGTACTTAGTGCCAGCAGTAACAGACTGTACAGTACAGGAATATGCTAAGTAATGTCATGTTGTACTTAGTGCCAGCAGTAACAGACCGTACAGGAATATGCTAAGTAATGTCATGTTGTACTTAGTGCCAGCAGTAACAGACTGTACAGTACAGGAATATGCTAAGTAATGTCATGTTGTACTTAGTGCCAGCAGTAACAGACTGTACAGTACAGGAATATGCTAAGTAATGTCATGTTGTACTTAGTGCCAGCAGTAACAGACTGTACCGTACAGGAATATGCTAAGTAATGTCATGTTGTACTTAGTGCTAGCAGTAACAGACTGTACAGTACAGGAATATGCTAAGTAATGTCATGTTGTACTTAGTGCCAGCAGTAACAGACTGTACAGTACAGGAATATGCTAAGTAATGTCATGTTGTACTTAGTGCCAGCAGTAACAGACCGTACAGTACAGGAATATGCTAAGTAATGTCATGTTGTACTTAGTGCCTAGCAGTAACAGACCGTACAGTACAGGAATATGCTAAGTAATGTCATGTTGTACTTAGTGCCAGCAGTAACAGACCGTACAGTACAGGAATATGCTAAGTAATGTCATGTTGTACTTAGTGCCAGCAGTAACAGACTGTACAGTACAGGAATATGCTAAGTAATGTCATGTTGTACTTAGTGCCAGCAGTAACAGACTGTACAGTACAGGAATATGCTAAGTAATGTCATGTTGTACTTAGTGCCAGCAGTAACAGACTGTACAGTACAGGAATATGCTAAGTAATGTCATGTTGTACTTAGTGCCAGCAGTAACAGACTGTACAGTACAGGAATATGCTAAGTAATGTCATGTTGTACTTAGTGCCAGCAGTAACAGACTGTACAGTACAGGAATATGCTAAGTAATGTCATGTTGTACTTAGTGCCAGCAGTAACAGACCGTACAGTACAGGAATATGCTAAGTAATGTCATGTTGTACTTAGTGCTAGCAGTAACAGACCGTACAGTACAGGAATATGCTAAGTAATGTCATGTTGTACTTAGTGCCAGCAGTAACAGACCGTACAGTACAGGAATATGCTAAGTAATGTCATGTTGTACTTAGTGCCAGCAGTAACAGACTGTACAGGAATATGCTAAGTAATGTCATGTTGTACTTAGTGCCAGCAGTAACAGACCGTACAGTACAGGAATATGCTAAGTAATGTCATGTTGTACTTAGCATATTCCTGTACTGTACGGTCTGTTACTGCTGGCACTAAGTACAACATGACATTACTTAGCATATTCCTGTACTGTACGGTCTGTTACTGCTAGCACTAAGTAATGTCATGTTGTACTTAGTGCCAGCAGTAACAGACAGTACAGTACAGGAATATGCTAAGTAATATCATGTTGTACTTAGTGCCAGCAGTAACAGACCGTACTGTACAGGAATATGCTAAGTAATGTCATGTTGTACTTAGTGCCAGCAGTAACAGACTGTACAGTACAGGAATATGCTAAGTAATGTCATGTTGTACTTAGTGCCAGCAGTAACAGACTGTACAGTACAGGAATATGCTAAGTAATGTCATGTTGTACTTAGTGCCAGCAGTAACAGACCGTACAGTACAGGAATATGCTAAGTAATGTCATGTAACAGACTGTACAGTACAGGAATATGCTAAGTAATGTCATGTTATACTTAGTGCCAGCAGTAACAGACTGTACAGTACAGGAATATGCTAAGTAATGTCATGTTGTACTTAGTGCCAGCAGTAACAGACTGTACAGTACAGGAATATGCTAAGTAATGTCATGTTGTACTTAGTGCCAGCAGTAACAGACTGTACAGTACAGGAATATGCTAAGTAATGTCATGTTGTACTTAGTGCCAGCAGTAACAGACTGTACAGTACAGGAATATGCTAAGTAATGTCATGTTGTACTTAGTGCCAGCAGTAACAGACTGTACAGTACAGGAATATGCTAAGTAATGTCATGTTGTACTTAGTGCCAGCAGTAACAGACTGTACAGTACAGGAATATGCTAAGTAATGTCATGTTGTACTTAGTGCCAGCAGTAACAGACTGTACAGTACAGGAATATGCTAAGTAATGTCATGTTGTACTTAGTGCCAGCAGTAACAGACCGTACAGTACAGGAATATGCTAAGTAATGTCATGTTGTACTTAGTGCCAGCAGTAACAGACTGTACAGTACAGGAATATGCTAAGTAATGTCATGTTGTACTTAGTGCCAGCAGTAACAGACCGTACAGTACAGGAATATGCTAAGTAATGTCATGTTGTACTTAGTGCCAGCAGTAACAGACTGTACAGTACAGGAATATGCTAAGTAATGTCATGTTGTACTTAGTGCCAGCAGTAACAGACTGTACAGTACAGGAATATGCTAAGTAATGTCATGTTGTACTTAGTGCCAGCAGTAACAGACTGTACAGTACAGGAATATGCTAAGTAATGTCATGTTGTACTTAGTGCCAGCAGTAACAGACTGTACAGTACAGGAATATGCTAAGTAATGTCATGTTGTACTTAGTGCCAGCAGTAACAGACTGTACAGTACAGGAATATGCTAAGTAATATCATGTTGTACTTAGTGCCAGCAGTAACAGACGTACAGTACAGGAATATGCTAAGTAATGTCATGTTGTACTTAGTGCCAGCAGTAACAGACTGTACACTACAGGAATATGCTAAGTAATGTCATGTTGTACTTAGTGCTAGCAGTAACAGACCGTACAGTACAGGAATATGCTAAGTAATGTCATGTTGTACTTAGTGCCAGCAGTAACAGACCGTACAGTACAGGAATATGCTAAGTAATGTCATGTTGTACTTAGTGCCAGCAGTAACAGACCGTACAGTACAGGAATATGCTAAGTAATGTCATGTTGTACTTAGTGCCAGCAGTAACAGACTGTACAGTACAGGAATATGCTAAGTAATGTCATGTTGTACTTAGTGCCAGCAGTAACAGACTGTACAGGAATATGCTAAGTAATGTCATGTTGTACTTAGTGCCAGCAGTAACAGACCGTACAGTACAGGAATATGCTAAGTAATGTCATGTTGTACTTAGTGCCAGCAGTAACAGACTGTACAGTACAGGAATATACTAAGTAATGTCATGTTGTACTTAGTGCCAGCAGTAACAGACTGTACAGTACAGGAATATGCTAAGTAATGTCATGTTGTACTTAGTGCCAGCAGTAACAGACTGTACAGTACAGGAATATGCTAAGTAATGTCATGTTGTACTTAGTGCCAGCAGTAACAGACAGTACAGTACAGGAATATGCTAAGTAATATCATGTTGTACTTAGTGCTAGCAGTAACAGACCGTACAGTACAGGAATATGCTAAGTAATGTCATGTTGTACTTAGTGCCAGCAGTAACAGACAGTACAGTACAGGAATATGCTAAGTAATATCATGTTGTACTTAGTGCCAGCAGTAACAGACCGTACAGTACAGGAATATGCTAAGTAATGTCATGTTGTACTTAGTGCTAGCAGTAACAGACCGTACAGTACAGGAATATGCTAAGTAATGTCATGTTGTACTTAGTGCCAGCAGTAACAGACTGTACAGTACAGGAATATGCTAAGTAATGTCATGTTGTACTTAGTGCCAGCAGTAACAGACCGTACAGTACAGGAATATGCTAAGTAATGTCATGTTGTACTTAGTGCCAGCAGTAACAGACTGTACAGTACAGGAATATGCTAAGTAATGTCATGTTGTACTTAGTGCCAGCAGTAACAGACTGTACAGTACAGGAATATGCTAAGTAATGTCATGTTGTACTTAGTGCCAGCAGTAACAGACTGTACAGTACAGGAATATGCTAAGTAATGTCATGTTGTACTTAGTGTCAGCAGTAACAGACTGTACAGTACAGGAATATGCTAAGTAATGTCATGTTGTACTTAGTGCCAGCAGTAACAGACTGTACAGGAATATGCTAAGTAATGTCATGTTGTACTTAGTGCCAGCAGTAACAGACTGTACAGGAATATGCTAAGTAATGTCATGTTGTACTTAGTGCCAGCAGTAACAGACAGTACAGGAATATGCTAAGTAATGTCATGTTGTACTTAGTGCCAGCAGTAACAGACAGTACAGGAATATGCTAAGTAATGTCATGTTGTACTTAGTGCCAGCAGTAACAGACCTGTACAGTACAGGAATATGCTAAGTAATGTCATGTTGTACTTAGTGCCAGCAGTAACAGACTGTACAGTACAGGAATATGCTAAGTAATGTCATGTTGTACTTAGTGCCAGCAGTAACAGACCGTACAGTACAGGAATATGCTAAGTAATGTCATGTTGTACTTAGTGCTAGCAGTAACAGACTGTACAGTACAGGAATATGCTAAGTAATGTCATGGTGTACTTAGTGCCAGCAGTAACAGACTGTACAGTACAGGAATATGCTAAGTAATATCATGTTGTACTTAGTGTCAGCAGTAACAGACTGTACAGTACAGGAATATGCTAAGTAATGTCATGTTGTACTTAGTGCCAGCAGTAACAGACTGTACAGTACAGGAATATGCTAAGTAATGTCATGTTGTACTTAGTGCCAGCAGTAACAGACTGTACAGGAATATGCTAAGTAATGTCATGTTGTACTTAGTGCTAGCAGTAACAGACTGTACAGTACAGGAATATGCTAAGTAATATCATGTTGTGCTAAGTAATGTCATGTTGTACTTAGTGCTAGCAGTAACAGACTGTACAGTACAGGAATATGCTAAGTAATGTCATGTTGTACTTAGTGCTAGCAGTAACAGACTGTACAGGAATATGCTAAGTAATATCATGTTGTACTTAGTGCCAGCAGTAACAGACTGTACAGTACAGGAATATGCTAAGTAATGTCATGTTGTACTTAGTGCCAGCAGTAACAGACTGTACAGTACAGGAATATGCTAAGTAATGTCATGTTGTACTTAGTGCTAGCAGTAACAGACTGTACAGTACAGGAATATGATAAGTAATATCATGTTGTACTTAGTGCCAGCAGTAACAGACTGTACAGTACAGGAATATGCTAAGTAATGTCATGTTATACTTAGTGCCAGCAGTAACAGACTGTACAGTACAGGAATATGCTAAGTAATGTCATGTTGTACTTAGTGCTAGCAGTAACAGACTGTACAGGAATATGCTAAGTAATATCATGTTGTACTTAGTGCCAGCAGTAACAGACTGTACAGTACAGGAATATGCTAAGTAATGTCATGTTATACTTAGTGCCAGCAGTAACAGACTGTACAGTACAGGAATATGCTAAGTAATGTCATGTTGTACTTAGTGCCAGCAGTAACAGACTGTACAGTACAGGAATATGCTAAGTAATGTCATGTTGTACTTAGTGCCAGCAGTAACAGACTGTACAGTACAGGAATATGCTAAGTAATGTCATGTTGTACTTAGTGCCAGCAGTAACAGACTGTACAGTACAGGAATATGCTAAGTAATGTCATGTTGTACTTAGTGCCAGCAGTAACAGACTGTACAGGAATATGCTAAGTAATGTCATGTTGTACTTAGTGCTAGCAGTAACAGACTGTACAGTACAGGAATATGCTAAGTAATATCATGTTGTGCTAAGTAATGTCGTCATGTTGTACTTAGTGCTAGCAGTAACAGACTGTACAGTACAGGAATATGCTAAGTAATGTCATGTTGTACTTAGTGCTAGCAGTAACAGACTGTACAGGAATATGATAAGTAATATCATGTTGTACTTAGTGCCAGCAGTAACAGACTGTACAGTACAGGAATATGCTAAGTAATGTCATGTTGTACTTAGTGCCAGCAGTAACAGACTGTACAGTACAGGAATATGCTAAGTAATGTCATGTTGTACTTAGTGCTAGCAGTAACAGACTGTACAGGAATATGATAAGTAATATCATGTTGTACTTAGTGCCAGCAGTAACAGACTGTACAGTACAGGAATATGCTAAGTAATGTCATGTTATACTTAGTGCCAGCAGTAACAGACTGTACAGTACAGGAATATGCTAAGTAATGTCATGTTGTACTTAGTGCTAGCAGTAACAGACTGTACAGGAATATGATAAGTAATATCATGTTGTACTTAGTGCCAGCAGTAACAGACTGTACAGTACAGGAATATGCTAAGTAATGTCATGTTATACTTAGTGCCAGCAGTAACAGACTGTACAGTACAGGAATATGCTAAGTAATGTCATGTTGTACTTAGTGCCAGCAGTAACAGACTGTACAGTACAGGAATATGCTAAGTAATGTCATGTTGTACTTAGTGCCAGCAGTAACAGACTGTACAGTACAGGAATATGCTAAGTAATGTCATGTTGTACTTAGTGCCAGCAGTAACAGACTGTACAGTACAGGAATATGCTAAGTAATGTCATGTTGTACTTAGTGTCAGCAGTAACAGATCGTACAGTACAGGAATATGCTAAGTAATGTCATGTTGTACTTAGTGCCAGCAGTAACAGACTGTACAGTACAGGAATATGCTAAGTAATGTCATGTTGTACTTAGTGCCAGCAGTAACAGACTGTACAGTACAGGAATATGCTAAGTAATGTCATGTTGTACTTAGTGCCAGCAGTAACAGACTGTACAGGAATATGCTAAGTAATGTCATGTTGTACTTAGTGCCAGCAGTAACAGACTGTACAGTACAGGAATATGCTAAGTAATGTCATGTTGTACTTAGTGCCAGCAGTAACAGACTGTACAGTACAGGAATATGCTAAGTAATGTCATGTTGTACTTAGCATATTCCTGTACAGTCTGTTACTGCTGGCACTAAGTACAACATGACATTACTTAGCATATTCCTGTACTGTACAGTCTGTTACTGCTGGCACTAAGTACAACATGACATTACTTAGCATATTCCTGTACTGTACAGTCTGTTACTGCTGGCACTAAGTACAACATGACATTACTTAGTATATTCCTGTACTGTACAGTCTGTTACTGCTGGCACTAAGTACAACATGACATTACTTAGCATATCCCTGAACTGTACGGTCTGTTACTGCTGGCACTAAGTACAACATGACATTACTTAGCATATTCCTGTACTGTACAGTCTGTTACTGCTGGCACTAAGTACAACATGATATTACTTAGCATATTCCTGTACTGTACAGTCTGTTACTGCTGGCACTAAGTACAACATGACATTACTTAGCATATTCCTGTACTGTACAGTCTGTTACTGCTGGCACTAAGTACAACATGACATTACTTAGCATATTCCTGTACAGTCTGTTACTGCTGGCACTAAGTACAACATGACATTACTTAGCATATTCCTGTACGGTCTGTTACTGCTGGCACTAAGTACAACATGACATTACTTAGCATATTCCTGTACAGTCTGTTACTGCTGGCACTAAGTAATGTCATGTTGTACTTAGTGCCAGCAGTAACAGACCGTACAGGAATATGCTAAGTAATGTCATGTTGTACTTAGTGCCAGCAGTAACAGACTGTACAGGAATATGCTAAGTAATGTCATGTTGTACTTAGTGCCAGCAGTAACAGACTGTACAGTACAGGAATATGCTAAGTAATGTCATGTTGTACTTAGTGCCAGCAGTAACAGACTGTACAGTACAGGAATATGCTAAGTAATATCATGTTGTACTTAGTGCCAGCAGTAACAGACTGTACAGTACAGGAATATGCTAAGTAATGTCATGTTGTACTTAGTGCCAGCAGTAACAGACCGTACAGTTCAGGGATATGCTAAGTAATGTCATGTTGTACTTAGTGCCAGCAGTAACAGACTGTACAGTACAGGAATATACTAAGTAATGTCATGTTGTACTTAGTGCCAGCAGTAACAGACTGTACAGTACAGGAATATGCTAAGTAATGTCATGTTGTACTTAGTGCCAGCAGTAACAGACTGTACAGTACAGGAATATGCTAAGTAATATCATGTTGTACTTAGTGCCAGCAGTAACAGACTGTACAGTACAGGAATATGCTAAGTAATGTCATGTTGTACTTAGTGCCAGCAGTAACAGACCGTACAGTTCAGGGATATGCTAAGTAATGTCATGTTGTACTTAGTGCCAGCAGTAACAGACTGTACAGTACAGGAATATACTAAGTAATGTCATGTTGTACTTAGTGCCAGCAGTAACAGACCGTACAGTACAGGAATATGCTAAGTAATGTCATGTTGTACTTAGTGCTAGCAGTAACAGACTGTACAGTACAGGAATATGCTAAGTTATGTCATGTTGTACTTAGTGCCAGCAGTAACAGACTGTACAGTACAGGAATATGCTAAGTAATGTCATGTTGTACTTAGTGTCAGCAGTAACAGACAGTACAGGAATATGCTAAGTAATGTCATGTTGTACTTAGTGCCAGCAGTAACAGACCGTACAGTACAGGAATATGCTAAGTAATGTCATGTTATACTTAGTGCCAGCAGTAACAGACTGTACAGTACAGGAATATGCTAAGTAATGTCATGTTGTACTTAGTGCCAGCAGTAACAGACTGTACAGTACAGGAATATGCTAAGTAATGTCATGTTATACTTAGTGCCAGCAGTAACAGACTGTACAGTACAGGAATATGCTAAGTAATGTCATGTTGTACTTAGTGCCAGCAGTAACAGACTGTACAGTACAGGAATATGCTAAGTAATGTCATGGTGTACTTAGTGCCAGCAGTAACAGACTGTACAGTACAGGAATATGCTAAGTAATGTCATGGTGTACTTAGTGCCAGCAGTAACAGACTGTACAGTACAGGAATATGCTAAGTAATGTCATGTTGTACTTAGTGCCAGCAGTAACAGACTGTACAGTACAGGAATATGCTAAGTAATGTCATGTTGTACTTAGTGCCAGCAGTAACAGACCGTACAGTACAGGAATATGCTAAGTAATGTCATGTTGTACTTAGTGCTAGCAGTAACAGACTGTACAGTACAGGAATATGCTAAGTAATATCATGTTGTACTTAGTGCCAGCAGTAACAGACTGTACAGTACAGGAATATGTTAAGTAATGTCATGTTGTACTTAGTGCCAGCAGTAACAGACCGTACAGGAATATGCTAAGTAATGTCATGTTGTACTTAGTGCCAGCAGTAACAGACTGTACAGTACAGGAATATGCTAAGTAATGTCATGTTGTACTTAGTGCCAGCAGTAACAGACCGTACAGTACAGGAATATGCTAAGTAATGTCATGTTGTACTTAGTGCTAGCAGTAACAGACTGTACAGTACAGGAATATGCTAATTAATGTCATGTTATACTTAGTGCCAGCAGTAACAGACTGTACAGTACAGGAATATGCTAAGTAATGTCATGTTATACTTAGTGCCAGCAGTAACAGACTGTACAGTACAGGAATATGCTAAGTAATGTCATGTTGTACTTAGTGCCAGCAGTAACAGACAGTACAGTACAGGAATATACTAAGTAATGTCATGTTTTACTTAGTGCCAGCAGTAACAGACTGTACAGTACAGGAATATGCTAAGTAATGTCATGTTGTACTTAGTGTCAGCAGTAACAGACTGTACAGTA
Source organism: Bombina bombina (assembly GCF_027579735.1). Classification (NCBI taxonomy): domain Eukaryota; kingdom Metazoa; phylum Chordata; class Amphibia; order Anura; family Bombinatoridae; genus Bombina; species Bombina bombina. The sequence continues at coordinate 4,320,380 of NC_069507.1, forward strand.
CAGGAATATGCTAAGTAATGTCATGTTGTACTTAGTGCCAGCAGTAACAGACTGTACAGTACAGGAATATGCTAAGTAATGTCATGTTGTACTTAGTGCCAGCAGTAACAGACCGTACAGTACAGGAATATGCTAAGTAATGTCATGTTGTACTTAGTGCCAGCAGTAACAGACTGTACAGTACAGGAATATGCTAAGTAATGTCATGTTGTACTTAGTGCCAGCAGTAACAGACCGTACAGTACAGGAATATGCTAAGTAATATCATGTTGTGCTTAGTGCCAGCAGTAACAGACTGTACAGTACAGGAATATGCTAAGTAATGTCATGTTGTACTTAGTGCCAGCAGTAACAGACTGTACAGTACAGGAATATGCTAAGTAATGTCATGTTGTACTTAGTGCCAGCAGTAACAGACTGAACAGTACAGGAATATGCTAAGTAATGTCATGTTGTACTTAGTGCCAGCAGTAACAGACTGTACAGTACAGGAATATGCTAAGTAATGTCATGTTGTACTTAGTGCCAGCAGTAACAGACAGTACAGTACAGGAATATGCTAAGTAATGTCATGTTGTGCTTAGTGCCAGCAGTAACAGACCGTACAGTACAGGAATATGCTAAGTAATATCATGTTGTACTTAGTGCCAGCAGTAACAGACTGTACAGGAATATGCTAAGTAATGTCATGTTGTACTTAGTGCCAGCAGTAACAGACTGTACAGTACAGGAATATGCTAAGTAATGTCATGTTGTACTTAGTGCCAGCAGTAACAGACTGTACAGTACAGGAATATGCTAAGTAATGTCATGTTGTACTTAGTGCTAGCAGTAACAGACCGTACAGTACAGGAATATGCTAAGTAATATCATGTTGTACTTAGTGCCAGCAGTAACAGACCGTACAGTACAGGAATATGCTAAGTAATATCATGTTGTACTTAGTGCCAGCAGTAACAGACTGTACAGGAATATGCTAAGTAATGTCATGTTGTACTTAGTGCCAGCAGTAACAGACTGTACAGTACTGGAATATGCTAAGTAATGTCATGTTGTACTTAGTGCCAGCAGTAACAGACCGTACAGTACAGGAATATGCTAAGTAATGTCATGTTGTACTTAGTGCCAGCAGTAACAGACTGTACAGGAATATGCTAAGTAATGTCATGTTGTACTTAGTGCCAGCAGTAACAGACCGTACAGTACAGGAATATGCTAAGTAATGTCATGTTGTACTTAGTGCAAGCAGTAACAGACTGTACAGTACAGGAATATGCTAAGTAATGTCATGTTGTACTTAGTGCCAGCAGTAACAGACTGTACAGTACAGGAATATGCTAAGTAATGTCATGTTGTACTTAGTGCCAGCAGTAACAGACCGTACAGTACAGGAATATGCTAAGTAATGTCATGTTGTACTTAGTGCCAGCAGTAACAGACTGTACAGGAATATGCTAAGTAATGTCATGTTGTACTTAGTGCCAGCAGTAACAGACTGTACAGGAATATGCTAAGTAATGTCATGTTGTACTTAGTGCCAGCAGTAACAGACAGTACAGGAATATGCTAAGTAATGTCATGTTGTACTTAGTGCCAGCAGTAACAGACAGTACAGGAATATGCTAAGTAATGTCATGTTGTACTTAGTGCTAGCAGTAACAGACCGTACAGTACAGGAATATGCTAAGTAATGTCATGTTATACTTAGTGCCAGCAGTAACAGACTGTACAGTACAGGAATATGCTAAGTAATGTCATGTTGTACTTAGTGCCAGCAGTAACAGACCGTACAGTACAGGAATATGCTAAGTAATGTCATGTTGTACTTAGTGCTAGCAGTAACAGACTGTACAGTACAGGAATATGCTAAGTAATGTCATGTTGTACTTAGTGCCAGCAGTAACAGACTGTACAGTACAGGAATATGCTAAGTAATGTCATGGTGTACTTAGTGCCAGCAGTAACAGACTGTACAGTACAGGAATATGCTAAGTAATATCATGTTGTACTTAGTGTCAGCAGTAACAGACTGTACAGTACAGGAATATGCTAAGTAATGTCATGTTGTACTTAGTGCCAGCAGTAACAGACTGTACAGTACAGGAATATGCTAAGTAATGTCATGTTGTACTTAGTGCCAGCAGTAACAGACTGTACAGGAATATGCTAAGTAATGTCATGTTGTACTTAGTGCTAGCAGTAACAGACTGTACAGTACAGGAATATGCTAAGTAATATCATGTTGTGCTAAGTAATGTCATGTTGTACTTAGTGCTAGCAGTAACAGACTGTACAGTACAGGAATATGCTAAGTAATGTCATGTTGTACTTAGTGCTAGCAGTAACAGACTGTACAGGAATATGATAAGTAATATCATGTTGTACTTAGTGCCAGCAGTAACAGACTGTACAGTACAGGAATATGCTAAGTAATGTCATGTTGTACTTAGTGCCAGCAGTAACAGACTGTACAGTACAGGAATATGCTAAGTAATGTCATGTTGTACTTAGTGCTAGCAGTAACAGACTGTACAGGAATATGATAAGTAATGTCATGTTGTACTTAGTGCCAGCAGTAACAGACTGTACAGTACAGGAATATGCTAAGTAATGTCATGTTGTACTTAGTGCCAGCAGTAACAGACTGTACAGTACAGGAATATGCTAAGTAATGTCATGTTGTACTTAGTGCCAGCAGTAACAGACTGTACAGGAATATGCTAAGTAATGTCATGTTGTACTTAGTGCCAGCAGTAACAGACTGTACAGTACAGGAATATGCTAAGTAATGTCATGTTGTACTTAGTGCCAGCAGTAACAGACTGTACAGTACAGGAATATGCTAAGTAATGTCATGTTGTACTTAGCATATTCCTGTACAGTCTGTTACTGCTGGCACTAAGTACAACATGACATTACTTAGCATATTCCTGTACTGTACAGTCTGTTACTGCTGGCACTAAGTACAACATGACATTACTTAGCATATTCCTGTACTGTACAGTCTGTTACTGCTGGCACTAAGTACAACATGACATTACTTAGTATATTCCTGTACTGTACAGTCTGTTACTGCTGGCACTAAGTACAACATGACATTACTTAGCATATCCCTGAACTGTACGGTCTGTTACTGCTGGCACTAAGTACAACATGACATTACTTAGCATATTCCTGTACTGTACAGTCTGTTACTGCTGGCACTAAGTACAACATGATATTACTTAGCATATTCCTGTACTGTACAGTCTGTTACTGCTGGCACTAAGTACAACATGACATTACTTAGCATATTCCTGTACTGTACAGTCTGTTACTGCTGGCACTAAGTACAACATGACATTACTTAGCATATTCCTGTACAGTCTGTTACTGCTGGCACTAAGTACAACATGACATTACTTAGCATATTCCTGTACGGTCTGTTACTGCTGGCACTAAGTACAACATGACATTACTTAGCATATTCCTGTACAGTCTGTTACTGCTGGCACTAAGTAATGTCATGTTGTACTTAGTGCCAGCAGTAACAGACCGTACAGGAATATGCTAAGTAATGTCATGTTGTACTTAGTGCCAGCAGTAACAGACTGTACAGGAATATTCTAAGTAATGTCATGTTGTACTTAGTGCCAGCAGTAACAGACTGTACAGTACAGGAATATGCTAAGTAATGTCATGTTGTACTTAGTGCCAGCAGTAACAGACTGTACAGTACAGGAATATGCTAAGTAATATCATGTTGTACTTAGTGCCAGCAGTAACAGACTGTACAGTACAGGAATATGCTAAGTAATGTCATGTTGTACTTAGTGCCAGCAGTAACAGACCGTACAGTACAGGAATATGCTAAGTAATGTCATGTTGTACTTAGTGCTAGCAGTAACAGACTGTACAGTACAGGAATATGCTAAGTTATGTCATGTTGTACTTAGTGCCAGCAGTAACAGACTGTACAGTACAGGAATATGCTAAGTAATGTCATGTTGTACTTAGTGTCAGCAGTAACAGACAGTACAGGAATATGCTAAGTAATGTCATGTTGTACTTAGTGCCAGCAGTAACAGACCGTACAGTACAGGAATATGCTAAGTAATGTCATGTTATACTTAGTGCCAGCAGTAACAGACTGTACAGTACAGGAATATGCTAAGTAATGTCATGTTGTACTTAGTGCCAGCAGTAACAGACTGTACAGTACAGGAATATGCTAAGTAATGTCATGTTATACTTAGTGCCAGCAGTAACAGACTGTACAGTACAGGAATATGCTAAGTAATGTCATGTTGTACTTAGTGCCAGCAGTAACAGACTGTACAGTACAGGAATATGCTAAGTAATGTCATGTTGTACTTAGTGCCAGCAGTAACAGACCGTACAGTACAGGAATATGCTAAGTAATGTCATGTTGTACTTAGTGCTAGCAGTAACAGACTGTACAGTACAGGAATATGCTAAGTAATATCATGTTGTACTTAGTGCCAGCAGTAACAGACTGTACAGTACAGGAATATGTTAAGTAATGTCATGTTGTACTTAGTGCCAGCAGTAACAGACCGTACAGGAATATGCTAAGTAATGTCATGTTGTACTTAGTGCCAGCAGTAACAGACTGTACAGTACAGGAATATGCTAAGTAATGTCATGTTGTACTTAGTGCCAGCAGTAACAGACCGTACAGTACAGGAATATGCTAAGTAATGTCATGTACTTAGTGCTAGCAGTAACAGACTGTACAGTACAGGAATATGCTAAGTAATGTCATGTTATACTTAGTGCCAGCAGTAACAGACTGTACAGTACAGGAATATGCTAAGTAATGTCATGTTATACTTAGTGCCAGCAGTAACAGACTGTACAGTACAGGAATATGCTAAGTAATGTCATGTTGTACTTAGTGCCAGCAGTAACAGACAGTACAGGAATATGCTAAGTAATGTCATGTTGTACTTAGTGCCAGCAGTAACAGACTGTACAGTACAGGAATATACTAAGTAATGTCATGTTTTACTTAGTGCCAGCAGTAACAGACTGTACAGTACAGGAATATGCTAAGTAATGTCATGTTGTACTTAGTGTCAGCAGTAACAGACTGTACAGTACAGGAATATGCTAAGTAATGTCATGTTGTACTTAGTGCCAGCAGTAACAGACTGTACAGTACAGGAATATGCTAAGTAATGTCATGTTGTACTTAGTGCCAGCAGTAACAGACCGTACAGTACAGGAATATGCTAAGTAATGTCATGTTGTACTTAGTGCCAGCAGTAACAGACTGTACAGTACAGGAATATGCTAAGTAATGTCATGTTGTACTTAGTGCCAGCAGTAACAGACCGTACAGTACAGGAATATGCTAAGTAATATCATGTTGTGCTTAGTGCCAGCAGTAACAGACTGTACAGTACAGGAATATGCTAAGTAATGTCATGTTGTACTTAGTGCCAGCAGTAACAGACTGTACAGTACAGGAATATGCTAAGTAATGTCATGTTGTACTTAGTGCCAGCAGTAACAGACTGAACAGTACAGGAATATGCTAAGTAATGTCATGTTGTACTTAGTGCCAGCAGTAACAGACTGTACAGTACAGGAATATGCTAAGTAATGTCATGTTGTACTTAGTGCCAGCAGTAACAGACAGTACAGTACAGGAATATGCTAAGTAATATCATGTTGTACTTAGTGCCAGCAGTAACAGACTGTACAGGAATATGCTAAGTAATGTCATGTTGTACTTAGTGCCAGCAGTAACAGACTGTACACTACAGGAATATGCTAAGTAATGTCATGTTGTACTTAGTGCTAGCAGTAACAGACCGTACAGTACAGGAATATGCTAAGTAATGTCATGTTGTACTTAGTGCCAGCAGTAACAGACCGTACAGTACAGGAATATGCTAAGTAATGTCATGTTGTACTTAGTGCCAGCAGTAACAGACCGTACAGTACAGGAATATGCTAAGTAATGTCATGTTGTACTTAGTGCCAGCAGTAACAGACTGTACAGTACAGGAATATGCTAAGTAATGTCATGTTGTACTTAGTGCCAGCAGTAACAGACTGTACCGTACAGGAATATGCTAAGTAATGTCATGTTGTACTTAGTGCTAGCAGTAACAGACTGTACAGTACAGGAATATGCTAAGTAATGTCATGTTGTACTTAGTGCCAGCAGTAACAGACTGTACAGTACAGGAATATGCTAAGTAATGTCATGTTGTACTTAGTGCCAGCAGTAACAGACCGTACAGTACAGGAATATGCTAAGTAATGTCATGTTGTACTTAGTGCTAGCAGTAACAGACCGTACAGTACAGGAATATGCTAAGTAATGTCATGTTGTACTTAGTGCCAGCAGTAACAGACCGTACAGTACAGGAATATGCTAAGTAATGTCATGTTGTACTTAGTGCCAGCAGTAACAGACTGTACAGGAATATGCTAAGTAATGTCATGTTGTACTTAGTGCCAGCAGTAACAGACCGTACAGTACAGGAATATGCTAAGTAATGTCATGTTGTACTTAGTGCCAGCAGTAACAGACTGTACAGTACAGGAATATGCTAAGTAATGTCATGTTGTACTTAGTGCCAGCAGTAACAGACTGTACCGTACAGGAATATGCTAAGTAATGTCATGTTGTACTTAGTGCTAGCAGTAACAGACTGTACAGTACAGGAATATGCTAAGTAATGTCATGTTGTACTTAGTGCCAGCAGTAACAGACTGTACAGTACAGGAATATGCTAAGTAATGTCATGTTGTACTTAGTGCCAGCAGTAACAGACCGTACAGTACAGGAATATGCTAAGTAATGTCATGTTGTACTTAGTGCTAGCAGTAACAGACCGTACAGTACAGGAATATGCTAAGTAATGTCATGTTGTACTTAGTGCCAGCAGTAACAGACCGTACAGTACAGGAATATGCTAAGTAATGTCATGTTGTACTTAGTGCCAGCAGTAACAGACTGTACAGGAATATGCTAAGTAATGTCATGTTGTACTTAGTGCCAGCAGTAACAGACCGTACAGTACAGGAATATGCTAAGTAATGTCATGTTGTACTTAGTGCCAGCAGTAACAGACCGTACAGTACAGGAATATGCTAAGTAATGTCATGTTGTACTTAGCATATTCCTGTACTGTACGGTCTGTTACTGCTAGCACTAAGTAATGTCATGTTGTACTTAGTGCCAGCAGTAACAGACAGTACAGTACAGGAATATGCTAAGTAATATCATGTTGTACTTAGTGCCAGCAGTAACAGACCGTACTGTACAGGAATATGCTAAGTAATGTCATGTTGTACTTAGTGCCAGCAGTAACAGACTGTACAGTACAGGAATATGCTAAGTAATGTCATGTTGTACTTAGTGTCAGCAGTAACAGACTGTACAGTACAGGAATATGCTAAGTAATATCATGTTGTACTTAGTGTCAGCAGTAACAGACCGTACAGTACAGGAATATGCTAAGTAATGTCATGTTGTACTTAGTGCCAGCAGTAACAGACCGTACAGTACAGGAATATGCTAAGTAATGTCATGTTGTACTTAGTGCCAGCAGTAACAGACTGTACAGTACAGGAATATGCTAAGTAATGTCATGTTGTACTTAGTGCCAGCAGTAACAGACTGTACAGTACAGGAATATGCTAAGTAATGTCATGTTGTACTTAGTGCCAGCAGTAACAGACTGTACAGTACAGGAATATGCTAAGTAATGTCATGTTGTACTTAGTGCCAGCAGTAACAGACTGTACAGGAATATGCTAAGTAATGTCATGTTGTACTTAGTGCCAGCAGTAACAGACCGTACAGGAATATACTAAGTAATGTCATGTTGTACTTAGTGCTAGCAGTAACAGACCGTACAGTACAGGAATATGCTAAGTAATGTCATGTTGTACTTAGTGCCAGCAGTAACAGACTGTACAGTACAGGAATATACTAAGTAATGTCATGTTGTACTTAGTGCCAGCAGTAACAGACTGTACAGTACAGGAATATGCTAAGTAATGTCATGTTGTACTTAGTGCCAGCAGTAACAGACTGTACAGTACAGGAATATGCTAAGTAATGTCATGTTGTACTTAGTGCCAGCAGTAACAGACCGTACAGTACAGGAATATGCTAAGTAATGTCATGTTGTACTTAGTGCCAGCAGTAACAGACTGTACAGTACAGGAATATGCTAAGTAATGTCATGTTGTACTTAGTGCCAGCAGTAACAGACTGTACAGTACAGGAATATGCTAAGTTATGTCATGTTGTACTTAGTGCTAGCAGTAACAGACAGTACAGTACAGGAATATGCTAAGTAATGTCATGTTGTACTTAGTGCCAGCAGTAACAGACTGTACAGGAATATGCTAAGTAATGTCATGTTGTACTTAGTGCCAGCAGTAACAGACTGTACAGTACAGGAATATGCTAAGTAATGTCATGTTGTACTTAGTGCCAGCAGTAACAGACTGTACAGTACAGGAATATGCTAAGTAATGTCATGTTGTACTTAGTGCCAGCAGTAACAGACTGTACAGTACAGGAATATGCTAAGTAATGTCATGTTGTACTTAGTGCCAGCAGTAACAGACCGTACAGTACAGGAATATGCTAAGTAATGTCATGTTGTACTTAGTGCCAGCAGTAACAGACCGTACAGTACAGGAATATGCTAAGTAATGTCATGTTGTACTTAGTGCCAGCAGTAACAGACCGTACAGTACAGGAATATGCTAAGTAATGTCATGTTGTACTTAGTGCCAGCAGTAACAGACTGTACAGTACAGGAATATGCTAAGTAATGTCATGTTGTACTTAGTGCCAGCAGTAACAGACCGTACAGTACAGGAATATGCTAAGTAATGTCATGTTGTACTTAGTGCCAGCAGTAACAGACTGTACAGTACAGGAATATGCTAAGTAATGTCATGTTGTACTTTGTGCCAGCAGTAACAGACTGTACAGTACAGGAATATGCTAAGTAATGTCATGTTGTACTTAGTGCCAGCAGTAACAGACCGTACAGTACAGGAATATGCTAAGTAATGTCATGTTGTACTTAGTGCTAGCAGTAACAGACTGTACAGTACAGGAATATGCTAAGTAATGTCATGTTGTACTTAGTGCCAGCAGTAACAGACCGTACAGTACAGGAATATGCTAAGTAATGTCATGTTGTACTTAGTGCTAGCAGTAACAGACTGTACAGGAATATGCTAAGTAATGTCATGTTGTACTTAGTGCCAGCAGTAACAGACTGTACAGTACAGGAATATGCTAAGTAATGTCATGTTGTACTTAGTGCTAGCAGTAACAGACCGTACAGTACAGGAATATGCTAAGTAATGTCATGTTGTACTTAGTGCCAGCAGTAACAGACTGTACAGGAATATGCTAAGTAATGTCATGTTGTACTTAGTGCCAGCAGTAACAGACTGTACAGTACAGGAATATGCTAAGTAATGTCATGTTGTACTTAGTGCCAGCAGTAACAGACCGTACAGTACAGGAATATGCTAAGTAATGTCATGTTGTACTTAGTGCCAGCAGTAACAGACTGTACAGTACAGGAATATGCTAAGTAATGTCATGTTGTACTTAGTGCCAGCAGTAACAGACTGTACAGTACAGGAATATGCTAAGTAATGTCATGTTGTACTTAGTGCCAGCAGTAACAGACTGTACAGTACAGGAATATGCTAAGTAATGTCATGTTGTACTTAGTGCCAGCAGTAACAGACTGTACAGTACAGGAATATGCTAAGTAATGTCATGTTGTACTTAGTGCCAGCAGTAACAGACTGTACAGGAATATGCTAAGTAATGTCATGTTGTACTTAGTGCCAGCAGTAACAGACCGTACAGTACAGGAATATGCTAAGTAATGTCATGTTGTACTTAGTGCCACCAGTAACAGACTGTACAGTACAGGAATATGCTAAGTAATGTCATGTTATACTTAGTGCCAGCAGTAACAGACTGTACAGTACAGGAATATGCTAAGTAATGTCATGTTGTACTTAGTGCCAGCAGTAACAGACTGTACAGTACAGGAATATGCTAAGTAATGTCATGTTGTACTTAGTGCCAGCAGTAACAGACCGTACAGTACAGGAATATGCTAAGTAATGTCATGTTGTACTTAGTGCCAGCAGTAACAGACTGTACAGGAATATGCTAAGTAATGTCATGTTGTACTTAGTGCCAGCAGTAACAGACTGTACAGTACAGGAATATGCTAAGTAATGTCATGTTGTACTTAGTGCCAGCAGTAACAGACGTACAGTACAGGAATATGCTAAGTAATGTCATGTTGTACTTAGTGCCAGCAGTAACAGACTGTACAGTACAGGAATATGCTAAGTAATGTCATGTTGTACTTAGTGCCAGCAGTAACAGACTGTACAGGTAATATGCTAAGTAATGTCATGTTGTACTTAGTGCCAGCAGTAACAGACCGTACAGTACAGGAATATGCTAAGTAATGTCATGTTGTACTTAGTGCCAGCAGTAACAGACCGTACAGTACAGGAATATGCTAAGTAATGTCATGTTGTGCTTAGTGCTAGCAGTAACAGACTGTACCGTACAGGAATATGCTAAGTAATGTCATGTTGTACTTAGTGCCAGCAGTAACAGACTGTACCGTACAGGAATATGCTAAGTAATGTCATGTTGTACTTAGTGCCAGCAGTAACAGACTGTACCGTACAGGAATATGCTAAGTAATGTCATGTTGTGCTTAGTGCCAGCAGTAACAGACTGTACAGTACAGGAATATGCTAAGTAATGTCATGTTGTACTTAGTGCCAGCAGTAACAGACTGTACAGTACAGGAATATGCTAAGTAATGTCATGTTGTACTTAGTGCCAGCAGTAACAGACTGTACAGTACAGGAATATACTAAGTAATGTCATGTTGTACTTAGTGCTAGCAGTAACAGACTGTACAGTACAGGAATATGCTAAGTAATGTCATGTTGTACTTAGTGCCAGCAGTAACAGACCGTACAGTACAGGAATATACTAAGTAATGTCATGTTGTACTTAGTGCCAGCAGTAACAGACCGTACAGTACAGGAATATGCTACAGCGCATTTATTGGTAGAGCCCTAAGGCTACATGAAACGCCACATACAATGTGAGAGTAATGGTGCTGCTGGAAATCTGCCAGGTGTCTCGTTATACATACTGCATGTTTCTTTTCTTATACACAGGTATGGCACAGTCTTATGGGGGAGTGAGTGAGGCAAGTTCAGGGTTCCACAGTGGCCATTTTGTTCATATGAGAGGGTTACCATTCCGCGCATCAGAAAGTGACATTGCTAATGTAAGTATCCAAATGTTTGGTAAGAAGCGAGCTTGTTCCTCTTTTAAATAAGAAAAAATATAGCCAATGACACTAACTTTTATATTATGTTACAGCTTACTTTTTCTTGGTATCATAGACATTAGGTGTTTTTGGTAATTCTGTGTAATAGTGTCCGGTCTGCAGTTCTCCACAGGTGACATCAGTTTTTCCACATAGTGAGGAAGGGGCTGACCCACACTTAATAGGTGTGTAGGTCTCTGCTTCCGTGCGCTGTCTGTGCGTAACAGGACGGCGGCCGGGGCGCTGTCAGTGTGGGTATTGGCACGTGTGGTGGAGTTGGTGCCGGTCAGTGTGCGTAATTTTAAAATGATTGGATAAATCACAATTTTCTTTTCTTTTTAATAATCTTTTGAGATTCTTGGAATACAAACAGCAATAGGACAATATAGCTGACAAAATACATGCACAGTTAACATTATTACATCTGACACAGCGACATACCAAGTTGTACATTACTTGGCTATCAGACATATGAGAATCTCTTTTAATAACATTAAATAAATATAATTGAACAGTGGCTAGTGTTATAATTACTCCTAAACCACCTGACATAGGAACAAAAAAGCTCCAAAGATAACCACAAAAAAAGTATGATTATATTTAGTAAGTCATTGAGCAAAGATATAGGTATATGAAAATATATATTGAGGTGGGTCCATCTATGGGCCCGAGCATATGATTATAATATAACTACTTAAAGAATGCAACAGCGGGTAAACGCCGCTTACCCCTAACATAAGTGGAGTGTGGGGGGGGGGGGGAATTAATGTAATGGAAATTACATATATAACATCATGCTGGCAAACAGTTAAAACCAGCATCCATTGCCCCTGTCCACAGCAACCCTCCTGCCCCCCCTGCCGGCTGGGAAGAAAAGAGGATTCAAGCTTTAAGAAATGTACAAGGGGATTAGATAAAACTCAATTCAATGTAATATTAGATATAACTCCCGTTGACTATAGTAGGAAGGATAAACACAAATAAACTATTCATGAATTAGCTGCACTTACTGTATGAATACTTGCTCAAATAATTAGGCTACAAGAAAAACTACAATATCTAGTCCTAAGAATAGACCCACACCTAGTTTATTGTTATTATAAATAGAACACATCACTTAACTCAACCTTAGGATCAGGGTGAAAAGAATATCATTACATTAGGAAGCTAATGAATATATCAAACGGTATTAGATCACTTGCAGGACTATAAGTACATGCCATCTTCTACAATATGTTATGAAATTGCTCAAACATAGGCCTAAAATTTACAAAAGTCCAGCCACAGCAAAAGTTCAACAAGAAAGCTCCAACGTAGAGTAGTATGCGTTATGAGTCTCAGTCTAGGAGCAAGGAAGGGGCAAATATAAAAGCAAGGAGATCTATCCAAACAGGCAATAAGGCTTAATGTGACATGGGAGTATGTCGCCTGGAAACTAGAAGCTGCGGATCACCCCACTCCCTGCCTCGAAAGGAGCCCCGCATTCAGCATGAAATCTGGGGATGACTCACTAAAGGATGATGGAGATGCAACAGTTCTAAAAGTCCCCGCAGGCAGTGGGTCAGACCCTCCAGTAAATAGATCCTTCAGAGCTTGTATATAAAAGGTCAGAGCAGGTAAATGTAATGAACTAAGTAGAGGTACATATGTTTGTGGTCTATTAGTCTCCGCCAATGTCACCTCGCTCACTAATGTATCCGTGATGTAGCCGGACCTCCGATCCTCTGTTAAAGACGAATGTCTCTGAGGTTTACCCTGTGTCCCCACCTTCTCTCCAGCGTGGATATCCTGCGAGCACAGAGTACTGGGCTTAGCCCAGGGATGATGCTGGGGCCCTTCAGCCTCATCCCGGGTGTGAGGGAAATCCCTGTAGCTAGCATGTATGGCTTTGGCGGGAACCACAGCTGAGATGGGAGATCCCGTGGTTCTTAAGATGGCGACATAGGTTGCGTGGTGATTATCCATGCGGGAGGTTAAATCCCCCAACAGAAGGGCAGCCAACTCCAAAATAGAACACCGGGTAGGTGTTAGGGGAGATTCAGTTCGGGTGTGGTGCAGCAACTGCAGCTGCGATATGTAGCTTCCCCCATGACAAACGGCAGATGGCGTGCCCCGACCTCACCTGGGTCTAACTATCTGAAGGGTTAGCGATGCGGGTTGAATAAAGTCTCCCCGGCCTCTACATTAAAGTATTAGTCGATCCAAAAGGATAGAATATTTTTTTCTCCTGTTAAGTGTAGTCAGTCCACGGGTCATCCATTACTTATGGGATTATAACTCCTCCCTAACAGGAAGTGCAAGAGGATCACCCAAGCAGAGCTGCTATATAGCTCCTCCCCTCTACGTCATACCCAGTCATTCTCTTGCACCTAACTAATAGATAGGATGTGTGAGAGGACTGTGGTTATTAAACTTAGTTTTTATTTCTTCAATCAAAAGTTTGTTGTTTTAAACGGCACCGGAGTGTGTTGTTTTTTCTCAGGCAGTATTAGAAGAAGAATCTACCTGAGTTTGTGTATGATCTTAGCGGACGTAACTAAGATCCATTTGCTGTTCTCGGCCATTCTGAGGAGCGAGGTAACTTCAGAACAGGGGACAGCGGGCAGGGTTCACCTGCAAAGAGGTATGTTGCAGTATATTATTTTCTAAGGAATGGAATTGACTGAGAAAATACTGCTAATACCGATATAATGTAAGTACAGCCTTAAATGCAGTAGTAGCAACTGGTATCAGGCTGATATGTATGTATGTTGGCACTAAAGTATTTCTGGGGAATGGCACTTCACTAAGAAAATACTGTATACATATAACTTATAGCCTTTCTGCAGTGATAGCGACTAGCAACAGGCTTTTAATATCATTTCATATATTTATATTAAAACGTTTAATGGCAGGTTAATCGTTTTTCTCTCTGAGGTACTTGGTGAAAAATTTTATGGGCATTATTTTCCACTTGGCTGTCGTTTGTTTTGAATAAAATCAGTTTACTGAGCTTCCCCACTGTTGTATTATGAGTGGGAGGGGCTTATTTTGGCGCTTTTACTACGCATTAGAAATTCAGTCACAGTCTGCCTTATTCTCTCTGCATGATCCAGGACGTCTCTACAGAGCTCAGGGGTCTCCAAAACTACTTTGAGGGAGGTAATCACTCACAGCAGACCTGTGAGACTGTGCTTTGACTGTGATAAAAACGTATAGATTTCTCCAACATTGGTGTGTCCGGTCCACGGCGTCATCCTTACTTGTGGGATATTCTCTTCCCCAACAGGAAATGGCAAAGAGTCCCAGCAAAGCTGGTCACATGATCCCTCCTAGGCTCCGCCAACCCCAGTCATTCTCTTTGCCGTTGCACAGGCAACATCTCCACGGAGATGGTTAAGAGTTTTTTGGTGTTTAAATGTAGTTTTATTCTTCTATCAAGTGTTTGTTATTTTAAAATAGTGCTGGTATGTACTATTTACTCTGAAACAGAAAAGGATGAAGATTTCTGTTTGTAAGAGGAAGATGATTTTAGCAGACTGTAACTAAAATCGGTTGCTGTTTCCACATAGGACTGTTGAGATGAAGTAACTTCAGTTGGGGGAAACAGTTAGCAGACTTTTCTGCTTAAGGTATGACTAGCCATATTTCTAACAAGACTGTGTAATGCTGGAAGGCTGTCATTTCCCCTCATGGGGACCGGTAAGCCATTTTCTTAGTCAAAAACAAACAGAATAAAGGGCTTATTATGGGCTAAAAAACTGTTAGACATTTTTATGGGCTAAATCGATTGCTTTATTTGTGCATATTATTCAAATTTAGGCTAACTATTGACATTTATAATCTTGGGGAACGTTTATAAAACGGCAGGCACTGTATTGGACACCTTTTTCAGTCAGGGGGCCTTTCTAGTCATAGACTGAGCCTCATTTTCGCGCCATTAATGCACAGTTTCTTCTGTTAAGTGTGATCAGTCCACGGGTCATCATTACTTCTGGGATATTACTCCTCCCCAACAGGAAGTGCAAGAGGATTCACCCAGCAGAGCTGCATATAGCTCCTCCCCTCTACGTCACTCCCAGTCATTCTCTTGCACCCAACGACTAGATAGGATGTGTGAGAGGACTATGGTGATTATACTTAGTTTTATATCTTCAATCAAAAGTTTGTTATTTTAAAATAGCACCGGAGTGTGTCATTATCTCTCTGGCAGAGTTTGAAGAAGAATCTACCAGAGTTTTTGTTATGATTTTAGCCGGAGTAGTTAAGATCATATTGCTGTTTCTCGGCCATCTGAGGAGAGGTAAACTTCAGATCAGGGGACAGCGGGCAGATGAATCTGCATAGAGGTATGTAGCAGTTTTTATTTTCTGACAATGGAATTGATGAGAAAATCCTGCCATACCGATATAATGTCATGTATGTATACTTTACACTTCAGTATTCTGGGGAATGGTACTTCACTAGAATTACACTGTAAGAAATACATAAAGCTGTTTAATAACTAGAGATTATGTTTAACGTTTTTGCTGGAATGTAAAATCGTTTTCATTTACTGAGGTACTGAGTGAATAAATGTTTGGGCACTATTTTTCCACTTGGCAGTTGCTTAATCTGTTTTCTGACAGTTTCTGTTCTCCCTCACTGCTGTGTGTGAGGGGGAGGGGCCGTTTTTTGGCGCTTTTACTACGCATCAAATATTTCAGTCAGCAACTCATTGTATTCCCTGCATGATCCGGTTCATCTCTACAGAGCTCAGGGGTCTTCAAAACTCATTTTGAGGGAGGTAATTTCTCTCAGCAGAGCTGTGAGAATTATAGTTTGACTGAGATAAAAAACGTTTATTCTGTAATTTGTTTCCTGCTTTCAGAATTTGTTATCTTTGCTAATGGGATTAAACCTTTGCTAAAGTTGTGTTATTTTCAAGGATTGAGGCTATAACTGTTTCAATTTATTAATTTTCAACTGTCATAGATCTTCTGTGCTTCTTAAAGGCACAGTACGTTTTAATATTATTCTAATTGAATTGTATTTCCAAGTTACAAGTTTATTTGCTAGTGTGTTAAACATGTCTGATTCAGAGGATGATACCTGTGTCATTTGTTGCAATGCCAAAGTGGAGCCCAATAGAAATTTATGTACTAACTGTATTGATGCTACTTTAAATAAAAGTCAATCTGTACAAATTGAACAAATTTCACCAAACAACGAGGGGAGAGTTATGCCGACTAACTCGCCTCACGTGTCAGTACCTACATCTCCCGCTCAGAGGGAGGTGCGTGATATTGTAGCGCCGAGTACATCTGGGCGGCCATTAAAAATCACATTACAGGATATGGCTACTGTTATGACTGAGGTTTTGGCTAAATTACCAGAACTAAGAGGTAAGCGTGATCACTCTGGGGTGAGAACAGAGTGCGCTGATAATATTAGGGCCATGTCAGACACTGCGTCACAGGTGGCAGAACATGAGGACGGAGAACTTCATTCTGTGGGTGACGGTTCTGATCCAAACAGACTGGATTCAGATATTTCAAATTTTAAATTTAAACTGGAAAACCTCCGTGTATTACTAGGGGATGTGTTAGCGGCTCTGAATGATTGCAACACAGTTGCAATACCAGAGAAAATGTGTAGGTTGGATAAATATTTTGCGGTACCGACGAGTACTGAGGTTTTTCCTATACCTAAGAGACTTACTGAAATTGTTACTAAGGAGTGGGATAGACCCGGTGTGCCGTTCTCACCCCCTCCGATATTTAGAAAAATGTTTCCAATAGACGCCACCACAAGGGACTTATGGCAAACGGTCCCTAAGGTGGAGGGAGCAGTTTCTACCTTAGCTAAGCGTACCACTATCCCGGTGGAGGATAGCTGGGCTTTTTCAGATCCAATGGATAAAAAATTAGAGGGTTACCTTAAGAAAATGTTTGTTCAACAAGGTTTTATATTGCAACCCCTTGCATGCATTGCGCCGATCACGGCTGCAGCGGCATTCTGGATTGAGTCTCTGGAAGAGAACATTGGTTCAGCTACTCTGGACGACATTACGGACAGGCTTAGAGTCCTTAAACTAGCTAATTCATTCATTTCGGAGGCCGTAGTACATCTTACTAAACTTACGGCGAAGAATTCAGGATTCGCCATTCAGGCACGCAGGGCGCTGTGGCTAAAATCCTGGTCAGCTGATGTTACTTCTAAGTCTAAATTGCTTAATATACCTTTCAAAGGGCAGACCTTATTCGGGCCCGGGTTGAAAGAGATTATCGCTGACATTACAGGAGGTAAAGGCCATGCCCTGCCTCAGGACAAAGCCAAAGCCAAGACTAGACAGTCTAATTTTCGTTCCTTTCGTAATTTTAAAGCAGGAGCAGCATCAACTTCCTCTGCACCAAAACAGGAAGGAGCTGTGGCTCGCTACAGACAAGGCTGGAAACCTAACCAGTCCTGGAACAAGGGCAAGCAGACTAGGAAACCTGCTGCTGCCCCTAAAACAGCATGAATTGAGGGCCCCCGATCCGGGATCGGATCTAGTGGGGGGCAGACTTTCTCTCTTCGCCCAGGCTTGGGCAAGAGATGTTCAGGATCCCTGGGCGCTAGAGATAATATCTCAGGGATACCTTCTGGACTTCAAATACTCTCCTCCAAGAGAGAGATTTCATCTGTCAAGATTGTCAACAATCCAGACAAAGAAAGAGGCGTTTCTATGCTGCGTACAAGAGCTCTTGTTAATGGGAGTAATCCATCCAGTTCCACGATCGGAACAGGGACAGGGGTTTTACTCAAATCTGTTTGTGGTTCCCAAAAAAGAGGGAACTTTCAGACCAATCCTGGACTTAAAGATCCTAAACAAATTCCTAAGAGTTCCATCGTTCAAGATGGAGACTATTCGGACAATTTTACCTATGATCCAAGAGGGTCAGTACATGACCACTGTAGATTTAAAAGATGCTTACCTTCACATACCGATTCACAAAGATCATTATCGGTACCTAAGGTTTGCCTTCCTAGACAGGCATTACCAGTTTGTGGCTCTTCCATTCAGATTGGCTACAGCTCCAAGAATCTTCACAAAGGTTCTGGGTGCTCTTCTGGCGGTACTAAGACCGCGGGGAATCTCGGTAGCTCCATACCTAGACGACATTCTGATACAAGCTTCAAGCTTTCAAACTGCCAAGTCTCATACAGAGTTAGTGCTGGCATTTCTAAGGTCACATGGATGGAAGGTGAACGAAAAGAAAAGTTCACTCGTTCCACTCAGAGTTCCCTTCCTGGGGACTCTTATAGATTCTGTAGAAATGAAGATTTACCTGACAGAGGACAGGCTAACAAGACTTCAAAGTGCTTGCCGCACCCTTCATTCCATTCAACACCCGTCAGTGGCTCAATGCATGGAGGTAATCGGCTTAATGGTAGCGGCAATGGACATAGTACCCTTTGCACGCTTACACCTCAGACCACTGCAACTGTGCATGCTAAGTCAGTGGAATGGGGATTACTCAGACTTATCCCCTTCTCTGAATCTGGATCAAGAGACCAGAAATTCTCTTCTATGGTGGCTTTCTCGGCCACATCTGTCCAGGGGGATGCCATTCAGCAGACCAGACTGGACAATTGTAACAACAGACGCCAGCCTTCTAGGCTGGGGTGCCGTCTGGAATTCTCTGAAGGCTCAGTGACAATGGAGTCAGGAGGAGAGTCTCCTGCCAATAAACATTCTGGAATTGAGAGCAGTTCTCAATGCCCTCCTGGCTTGGCCCCAGTTGACAACTCGGGGGTTCATCAGGTTTCAGTCGGACAACATCACGACTGTAGCTTACATCAACCATCAGGGAGGGACAAGAAGCTCCCTAGCTATGATGGAAGTATCAAAGATAATTCGCTGGGCAGAGTCTCACTCTTGCCACCTATCAGCAATCCACATCCCGGGAGTGGAGAACTGGGAGGCGGATTTCTTAAGTCGTCAGACTTTTCATCCGGGGGAGTGGGAACTTCATCCGGAGGTCTTTGCCCAAATACTTCGACGTTGGGGCAAACCAGAGATAGATCTCATGGCGTCTCGACAGAACGCCAAGCTTCCTCGTTACGGGTCCAGATCCAGGGATCCAGGAGCAGTCCTGATAGATGCTCTGACAGCACCTTGGGACTTCAGGATGGCTTACGTGTTTCCACCCTTCCCGTTGCTTCCTCGATTGATTGCCAGAATCAAACAAGAGAGAGCATCAGTGATTCTAATAGCACCTGCGTGGCCACGCAGGACTTGGTATGCAGACCTGGTGGACATGTCATCCTGTCCACCTTGGTCTCTACCTCTGAAACAGGACCTTCTGATTCAGGGTCCCTTCAAACATCAAAATCTAACTTCTCTGAAGCTGACTGCTTGGAAATTGAACGCTTGATTTTATCAAGACGTGGGTTTTCCGAGTCAGTTATTGATACCTTAATACAGGCTAGGAAACCTGTTACCAGAAAGATTTACCATAAGATATGGCGTAAATACCTATATTGGTGTGAATCCAAAGGTTACTCTTGGAGTAAGGTTAGGATTCCTAGGATATTGTCTTTTCTACAAGAAGGTTTAGAAAAGGGTTTATCTGCTAGTTCATTAAAGGGACAGATCTCAGCTCTGTCCATTCTGTTACACAAACGTCTGTCAGAAGTTCCTGACGTCCAGGCTTTTTGTCAGGCTTTGGCCAGGATTAAGCCTGTGTTTAAAACTGTTGCTCCACCATGGAGTTTAAACCTTGTTCTTAATGTTTTACAGGGCGTTCCGTTTGAACCCCTTCATTCCATTGATATAAGGTTGTTATCTTGGAAAGTTCTATTTTTAATGGCTATTTCCTCGGCTCGAAGAGTCTCTGAATTATCAGCCTTACATTGTGATTCTCCTTATTTGATTTTTCATTCGGATAAGGTAGTCCTGCGTACTAAACCTGGGTTCTTACCTAAGGTAGTTACTAACAGGAATATCAATCAAGAGATTGTTGTTCCTTCTTTATGCCCAAATCCTTCTTCAAAGAAGGAACGTCTACTGCACAACCTGGATGTAGTCCGTGCTCTAAAATTTTACTTACAGGCAACTAAGGAATTTCGACAAACGTCTTCTCTGTTTGTCATTTACTCTGGGCAGAGGAGAGGTCAAAAAGCTTCCGCTACCTCTCTTTCTTTTTGGCTTCGTAGCATAATTCGTTTAGCTTATGAGACTGCTGGACAGCAGCCTCCTGAAAGAATTACAGCTCATTCTACTAGAGCTGTGGCTTCCACTTGGGCCTTCAAGAATGAGGCCTCTGTTGAACAGATTTGCAAGGCTGCAACTTGGTCTTCGCTTCATACTTTTTCCAAATTTTACAAATTTGACACTTTTGCTTCATCGGAGGCTATTTTTGGGAGAAAGGTTCTTCAGGCAGTGGTTCCTTCTGTATAAAGAGCCTGCCTATCCCTCCCGTCATCCGTGTACTTTTGCTTTGGTATTGGTATCCCAGAAGTAATGATGACCCGTGGACTGATCACACTTAACAGAAGAAAACATAATTTATGCTTACCTGATAAATTCCTTTCTTCTGTAGTGTGATCAGTCCACGGCCCGCCCTGTTTTTAAGGCAGGTAAATATTTTTTAATTTATACTCCAGTCACCACTTCACCCTTGGCTTTTCCTTTCTCGTTGGTCCTTGGTCGAATGACTGGGAGTGACGTAGAGGGGAGGAGCTATATGCAGCTCTGCTGGGTGAATCCTCTTGCACTTCCTGTTGGGGAGGAGTAATATCCCAGAAGTAATGATGACCCGTGGACTGATCACACTACAGAAGAAAGGAATTTATCAGGTAAGCATAAATTATGTTTTTTTGAGAGCAGGGCATGCAGATGCATGTGTGAGGATCTAAGAATCTCTGAAAAAGCTTTTAGAAGGCGTCATTTGGTATCGTATTCCCCTCAGGGCTTGGTTGGGTCTTAGCAAAGACTGTATCTGGGACTGTATAGGGGTTAAATTGAAAAACGGCTCCGGTTCCGTTATTTTAAGGGTTAAAGCTCTGAAATTTGGTGTGCAATACTTTTAAGGCTTTAAGACACTGTGGTGAAAATTTGGTAATTTTTTAACAATTCCTTCATACTTTTTCACATATTCAGTAATAAAGTGTTTTCTGTTTGAAATTTAAAGTGACAGTAACGGTTTTATTTTAAAACGTTTTTTGTGCATTGTTGACAAGTTTAAGCCTGTTTAACATGTCTGTACCTTCAGATAAGCTATGTTCTATATGTATGAAAGCCAATGTGTCTCCCCATTTAAATTTATGTGATAATTGTGCCATAGCGTCCAAACAAAGTAAGGACAGTACTGCCACAAATAATGATATTGCCCAAGATGATTCCTCAAATGAGGGGAGTAAACATGATACTACATCATCTCCTACCGTGTCTACACCAGTTTTGCCCATGCAGGAGGCCCCTAGTACATCTAGTGCGCCAATACTTATTACCATGCAACAATTAATGGCTGTAATGGATAACTCCATAGCAAATCTTTTATCCAAAATGCCTACTTATCAGAGAAAGCGCGATTGCTCTGTTTTAAACACTGAAGAGCAAGAGGACGCTGATGATAATTGTTCTGTCATACCCTCACACCAATCTGAAGGGGCCATGAGGGAGGTTTTGTCTGAGGGAGAAATTTCAGATTCAGGAAAAATTTCTCATCAAGCTGAACCTGATGTTGTGACATTTAAATTTAAATTAGAACATCTCCGCGCACTGCTTAAGGAGGTATTATCTACTCTGGATGATGGTGACAATTTGGTCATTCCAGAGAAATTATGCAAGATGGACAGGTTCCTAGAGGTTCCGGTGCCCCCCGACGCTTTTCCTATACCCAAGCGGGTGGCGGACATAGTAAATAAAGAGTGGGAAAAGCCCGGCATACCTTTTGTTCCTCCCCCTATATTTAAGAAATTATTTCCTATGGTCGACCCCAGAAAGGACTTATGGCAGACAGTCCCCAAGGTCGAGGGGGCAGTTTCTACTCTAAACAAACGCACTACTATTCCTATCGAAGATAGTTGTGCTTTCAAAGATCCTATGGATAAAAAATTGGAAGGTTTGCTTAAAAAGATTTTTGTACAGCAAGGCTACCTTCTACAACCAATTTCATGCATTGTTCCTGTCACTACGGCAGCGTGGTTCTGGTTCGAGGAACTAGAAAAGTCGCTCAGTAGAGAAACTCCATATGAGGAGGTTATGGACAGAGTTCACGCACTTAAATTGGCTAACTCTTTTATTTTAGATGCCGCTTTGCAATTAGCAAAATTAGCGGCGAAAAATTCAGGGTTTGCTATTGTGGTGCGCAGAGCGCTTTGACTAAAGTCTTGGTCAGCGGATGTGTCATCCAAGACAAAATTACTTAACATTCCTTTCAAAGGTAAAACTTTATTTCGACCTGATTTGAAAGAGATTATTTCAGACATCACTGGGGGAAATTGCCACGCCCTTCCACAGGATAGGTCTTTTAAGGCTAAAAATAAGCCTAATTTTCGTCCCTTTCGCAGAAATGGACCAGCCTCTAATTCTGCATCCTCTAAGCAAGAGGGTAATGCCTCACAACCCAAACCAGCCTGGAAACCAATGCAAGGCTGGAACAAGGGTAAGCAGGCCAAGAAGCCTGCCACTGCTAACAAGACAGCATGAAGGAGTAGCCCCCGATCCGGGAACGGATCTGGTGGGGGGCAGACTCTCTCTCTTTGCTCAGGCTTGGGCAAGAGATGTTCAGGATTCTTGGGCGCTAGAAACAGTTTCTCAAGGTTATCTCCTGGAATTCAAGGAACTACCCCCAAGGGGAAGGTTCCACAAGTCTCACTTATCCTCAAACCAAATAAAGAGACAGGCATTCTTACATTGTGTAGAAGACCTGTTAAAGATGGGAGTGATACACCCAGTTCCAATAAAGGAACAAGGAATGGGATTTTATTCCAATCTGTTCGTAGTTCCCAAAAAAGAGGGAACGTTCAGACCAATTTTGGATTTGAAGATCCTAAACAAATTTCTCAGGGTACCTTCGTTCAAAATGGAAACTATTCGAACGATTCTACCCACCATCCAGGAAAGTCAATTTATGACTACCGTGGATCTAAAGGATGCGTACCTACATATCCCTATCCACAAGGAACATCATCAGTTCCTAAGGTTTGCTTTTCTGGACAAACATTACCAGTTTGTGGCTCTTCCATTCGGATTAGCCACTGCTCCAAGGATTTTCACAAAGGTGCTAGGGTCCCTTCTAGCGGTTCTAAGATCAAGGGGCATTGCAGTAGTACCTTACTTGGACGACATTCTAATACAAGCGTCGTCCCTGTCAAAGGCAAAGGCTCATACGGACATCGTTCTAGCCTTTCTCACATCTCACGGATGGAAGGTGAACAAAGAAAAGAGTTCTCTGTCCCCGTCTACAAGAGTTCCCTTCTTGGGAACAATAATAGATTCCTTAGAAATGAGGATTTCTTCTGTTAAGTGTGATCAGTCCACGGGTCATCATTACTTCTGGGATATTACTCCTCCCCAACAGGAAGTGCAAGAGGATTCACCCAGCAGAGCTGCATATAGCTCCTCCCCTCTACGTCACTCCCAGTCATTCTCTTGCACCCAACGACTAGATAGGATGTGTGAGAGGACTATGGTGATTATACTTAGTTTTATATCTTCAATCAAAAGTTTGTTATTTTAAAATAGCACCGGAGTGTGTTATTACCTCTCTGGCAGAGTTTGAAGAAGAATCTACCAGAGTTTTTGCTATGATTTTAGCCGGAGTAGTTAAGATCATATTGCTGTTTCTCGGCCATCTGAGGAGAGGTAAACTTCAGATCAGGGGACAGCGGGCAGATGAATCTGCATAGAGGTATGTAGCAGCTTTTATTTTCTGACAATGGAATTGATGAGAAAATCCTGCCATACCGATATAATGTCATGTATGTATACTTTTACTTCAGTATTCTGGGGAATGGTACTTCACTAGAATTACACTGTAAGAATTACATAAAGCTGTTTAATAACTAGAAATTATGTTTAACGTTTTTGCTGGAATGTAAAATCGTTTTCATTTGCTGAGGTACTGAGTGAATAAATGTTTGGGCACTATTTTTCCACTTGGCAGTTGCTTAATCTTTTTTCTGACAGTTTCTGTTCTCTCTCACTGCTGTGTGTGAGGGGGAGGGGCCGTTTTTTGGCGCTTTTGCTACGCATCAAATATTTCAGTCAGTAGCTCATTGTATTTCCTGCATGATCCGGTTCATCTCTACAGAGCTCAGGGGTCTTCAAAACTTATTTTGAGGGAGGTAATTTCTCTCAGCAGAGCTGTGAGAATTATAGTTGACTGAGATAAAAAACGTTTATTCTGTAATTTGTTTCCTGCTTTCAGAATTTGTTATCTTTGCTAATGGGATTAAACCTTTGCTAAAGTTGTGTTGTTTACACTATAACTGTTTTCAATTTATTAATTTTCAACTGTCATAGATCTTCTGTGCTTCTTAAAGGCACAGTACGTTTTTAATATTATGCTAATTGAATTGTATTCCAAGTTGCAAGTTTATTTGCTAGTGTGTTAAACATGTCTGATTCAGAGGATGATACCTGTGTCATTTGTTGCAATGCCAAAGTGGAGCCCAATAGAAATTTATGTACTAACTGTATTGATGCTACTTTAAATAAAAGTCAATCTGTACAAATTGAACAAATTTCACCAAACAACGAGGGGAGAGTTATGCCGACTAACTCGCCTCACGTGTCAGTACCTGCATCTCCCGATCGGGAGGTGCGTGATATTGTAGCGCCGAGTACATCTGGGCGGCCATTACAAATCACATTACAGGATATGGCTACTGTTATGACTGAAGTTTTGGCTAAATTACCAGAACTAAGAGGTAAGCGTGATCACTCTGGGGTGAGAACAGAGTGCGCTGATAATATTAGGGCCATGTCAGACACTGCGTCACAGGTGGCAGAACATGAGGACGGAGAACTTCATTCTGTGGGTGACGGTTCTGATCCAAACAGACTGGATTCAGATATTTCAAATTTTAAATTTAAACTGGAAAACCTCCGTGTATTACTAGGGGAGGTGTTAGCGGCTCTGAATGATTGTAACACAGTTGCAATACCAGAGAAAATGTGTAGGTTGGATAAATATTTTGCGGTACCGGTGAGTACTGAGGTTTTTCCTATACCTAAGAGACTTACTGAAATTGTTACTAAGGAGTGGGATAGACCCGGTGTGCCGTTCTCACCCCCTCCGATATTTAGAAAAATGTTTCCAATAGACACCACACGGGACTTATGGCAAACGGTCCCTAAGGTGGAGGGAGCAGTTTCTACTTTAGCTAAGCGTACCACTATCCCGGTGGAGGATAGCTGTGCTTTTTCAGATCCAATGGATAAAAAATTAGAGGGTTACCTTAAGAAAATGTTTGTTCAACAAGGTTTTATATTGCAACCCCTTGCATGCATTGCGCCGATCACGGTTGCAGCGGCATTCTGGATTGAGTCTCTGGAAGAGAACATTAGTTCAGCTACTCTGGACGACATTACGGACAGGCTTAGAGTCCTTAAACTAGCTAATTCATTCATTTCGGAGGCCGTAGTACATCTTACTAAACTTACGGCGAAGAATTCAGGATTCGCCATTTAGGCACGCAGGGCGCTGTGGCTAAAATCCTGGTCAGCTGATGTTACTTCTAAGTCTAAATTGCTTAATATACCTTTCAAAGGGCAGACCTTATTCGGGCCCGGGTTGAAAGAGATTATCGCTGACATTACAGGAGGTAAAGGCCATGCCCTGCCTCAGGACAAAGCCAAAGCTAAGGCTAGACAGTCTAATTTTCGTTCCTTTCGTAATTTCAAAGCTGGAGCAGCATCAACTTCCTCTGCACCAAGACAGGAAGGAGCTGTTGCTCGCTACAGACAAGGCTGGAAACCTAACCAGTCCTGGAACAAGGGCAAGCAGACCAGGAAACCTGCTGCTGCCCCTAAAACAGCATGAATTGAGGGCCCCCGATCCGGGATCGGATCTAGTGGGGGGCAGACTTTCTCTCTTCGCCCAGGCTTGGGCAAGAGATGTCCAGGATCCCTGGGCGCTAGAGATAATATCTCAGGGATACCTTCTGGACTTCAAATACTCTCCTCCAAGAGAGAGATTTCATCTGTCAAGGTTGTCAACAATCCAGACAAAGAAAGAGGCGTTTCTACGCTGCGTACAAGAGCTCTTGTTAATGGGAGTAATCCATCCTGTTCCACGATCGGAACAGGGACAGGGGTTTTACTCAAATCTGTTTGTGGTTCCCAAAAAAGAGGGAACTTTCAGACCAATCCTGGACTTAAAGATCCTAAACAAATTCCTAAGAGTTCCATCGTTCAAGATGGAGACTATTCGGACAATTTTACCTATGATCCAAGAGGGTCAGTACATGACCACTGTAGATTTAAAAGATGCCTACCTTCACATACCGATTCACAAAGATCATTACCGGTACCTAAGGTTTGCCTTCCTAGACAGGCATTACCAGTTTGTGGCTCTTCCATTCGGATTGGCTACAGCTCCAAGAATCTTCACAAAGGTTCTGGGTGCTCTTCTGGCGGTACTAAGACCGCGGGGAATCTCGGTAGCTCCATACCTAGACGACATTCTGATTCAAGCTTCAAGCTTTCAAACTGCCAAGTCTCATACAGAGTTAGTACTGGCATTTCTAAGGTCACATGGATGGAAGGTGAACGAAAAGAAAAGTTCACTCGTTCCACTCACAAGAGTTCCCTTCCTGGGGACTCTTATAGATTCTGTAGAAATGAAGATTTACCTGACAGAGGACAGGCTAACAAGACTTCAAAGTGCTTGCCGCACCATTCATTCCATTCAACACCCGTCAGTGGCTCAATGCATGGAGGGAATCGGCTTAATGGTAGCGGCAATGGACATAGTACCATTTGCACGCTTACACCTCAGACCACTGCAACTGTGCATGCTAAGTCAGTGGAATGGGGATTACTCAGACTTATCCCCTTCTCTGAATCTGGATCAAGAGACCAGAAATTCTCTTCTATGGTGGCTTTCTCGGCCACATCTGTCCAGGGGGATGCCATTCAGCAGACCAGACTGGACAATTGTAACAACAGACGCCAGCCTTCTAGGTTGGGGTGCCGTCTGGAATTCTCTGAAGGCTCAGGGACAATGGAGTCAGGAGGAGAGTCTCCTGCCAATAAACATTCTGGAATTGAGAGCAGTTCTCAATGCCCTCCTGGCTTGGCCCCAGTTGACAACTCGGGGGTTCATCAGGTTTCAGTCGGACAACATCACGACTGTAGCTTACATCAACCATCAGGGAGGGACAAGAAGCTCCCTAGCTATGATGGAAGTATCAAAGATAATTCGCTGGGCAGAGTCTCACTCTTGCCACCTGTCAGCAATCCACATCCCGGGAGTGGAGAACTGGGAGGCGGATTTCTTAAGTCGTCAGACTTTTCATCCGGGGGAGTGGGAACTCCATCCGGAGGTCTTTGCCCAAATACTTCGACGTTGGGGCAAACCAGAGATAGATCTCATGGCGTCTTGACAGAACGCCAAGCTTCCTCGTTACGGGTCCAGATCCAGGGATCCAGGAGCAGTCCTGATAGATGCCCTGACAGCACCTTGGGACTTCAGGATGGCTTACGTGTTTCCACCCTTCCCGATGCTTCCTCGATTGATTGCCAGAATCAAACAAGAGAGAGCATCAGTGATTCTAATAGCTCCTGCGTGGCCACGCAGGACTTGGTATGCAGACCTGGTGGGCATGTCATCCTGTCCACCTTGGTCTCTACCTCTGAAACAGGACCTTCTGATACAGGGTCCCTTCAAACATCAAAATCTAACTTCTCTGAAGCTGACTGCTTGGAAATTGAACGCTTGATTTTATCAAGACGTGGGTTTTCCGAGTCAGTTATTGATACCTTAATACAGGCTAGGAAGCCTGTTACCAGAAAGATTTACCATAAGATATGGCGTAAATACCTATATTGGTGTGAATCCAAAGGTTACTCTTGGAGTAAGGTTAGGATTCCTAGGATATTGTCTTTTCTACAAGAAGGTTTAGAAAAGGGTTTATCTGCTAGTTCATTAAAGGGACAGATCTCAGCTCTGTCCATTCTGTTACACAAACGTCTGTCAGAAGTTCCTGACGTCCAGGCTTTTTGTCAGGCTTTGGTCAGGATTAAGCCTGTGTTTAAAACTGTTGCTCCACCATGGAGTTTAAACCTTGTTCTTAATGTTTTACAGGGCGTTCCGTTTGAACCCCTTCATTCCATTGATATAAAGTTGTTATCTTGGAAAGTTCTATTTTTAATGGCTATTTCCTCGGCTCGAAGAGTCTCTGAATTATCAGCCTTACATTGTGATTCTCCTTATTTGATTTTTCATTCGGATAAGGTAGTTCTGCGTACTAAGCCTGGGTTCTTACCTAAGGTAGTTACTAACAGGAATATCAATCAAGAGATTGTTGTTCCTTCCTTGTGCCCAAATCCTTCTTCAAAGAAGGAACGTCTACTGCACAACCTGGATGTAGTCCGTGCTCTGAAATTTTACTTACAGGCAACTAAGGAATTTCGACAAACGTCTTCTCTGTTTGTCGTTTACTCTGGGCAGAGGAGAGGTCAAAAAGCTTCTGCTACCTCTCTTTCTTTTTGGCTTCGTAGCATAATTCGTTTAGCTTATGAGACTGCTGGACAGCAGCCTCCTGAAAGAATTACAGCTCATTCTACTAGAGCTGTGGCTTCCACTTGGGCCTTCAAGAATGAGGCCTCTGTTGAGCAGATTTGCAAGGCTGCAACTTGGTCTTCGCTTCATACTTTTTCCAAATTTTACAAATTTGACACTTTTGCTTCATCGGAGGCTATTTTTGGGAGAAAGGTTCTTCAGGCAGTGGTTCCTTCTGTATAAAGAGCCTGCCTATCCCTCCCGTCATCCGTGTACTTTTGCTTTGGTATTGGTATCCCAGAAGTAATGATGACCCGTGGACTGATCACACTTAACAGAAGAAAACATAATTTATGCTTACCTGATAAATTCCTTTCTTCTGTAGTGTGATCAGTCCACGGCCCGCCCTGTTTTTAAGGCAGGTAAATATTTTTTAATTTATACTCCAGTCACCACTTCACCCTTGGCTTTTCCTTTCTCGTTGGTCCTTGGTCGAATGACTGGGAGTGACGTAGAGGGGAGGAGCTATATGCAGCTCTGCTGGGTGAATCCTCTTGCACTTCCTGTTGGGGAGGAGTAATATCCCAGAAGTAATGATGACCCGTGGACTGATCACACTACAGAAGAAAGGAATTTATCAGGTAAGCATAAATTATGTTTTTTCTGACAGAGGTCAGAAAATCAAAACTTCTAAGCTCTTGTCAAGTGCTTCATTCTGTTCCTCGTCCTTCCATAGCGCAGTGCATGGAAGTAATAGGATTGATGGTTGCAACAATGGACATAGTTCCTTTTGCACGAATTCATCTAAGCCCATTACAACTGTGCATGCTCAAACAGTGGAATGGGGATTATACAGACTTGTCTCCAATGATTCAAGTAGATCAAAAGACCAGAGATTCACTCCGTTGGTGGCTGACTCTGGACCATCTGTCCCAGGGAATGAGCTTCCGCAGGCCAGAGTGGGTCATTGTCACGACCGACGCCAGTCTAGTGGGCTGGGGTGCGGTCTGGGAATCCCTGAAAGCTCAGGGTCTATGGTCTCGGGAAGAGTCTCTTCTCCCGATAAACATTCTGGAACTGAGAGCGATATTCAATGCTCTCAGAGCTTGGCCTCAACTAGCAAAGGCCAAATTCATAAGGTTTCAGTCAGACAACATGACGACCGTTGCATATATCAATCATCAGGGGGGAACAAGGAGTTCCCTGGCGATGAAAGAAGTGACCAAGATAATTCAATGGGCGGAGGATCACTCCTGCCACTTGTCTGCGATCCACATCCCAGGAGTGGAAAATTGGGAAGCGGATTTTCTGAGTCGTCAGACATTCCATCCGGGGGAGTGGGAACTCCATCCGGAAATCTTTGCCCAAATAACTCAATTATGGGGCATTCCAGACATGGATCTGATGGCGTCTCGTCAGAACTTCAAGGTTCCTTGCTACGGGTCCAGATCCAGGGATCCCAAGGCGACCCTAGTAGATGCACTAGTAGCACCTTGGACCTTCAACCTAGCTTATGTATTCCCACCGTTTCCTCTCATCCCCAGGCTGGTAGCCAGGATCAATCAGGAGAGGGCCTCGGTGATCTTGATAGCTCCTGCGTGGCCACGCAGGACTTGGTATGCAGACCTGGTGAATATGTCATCGGCTCCACCATGGAAGCTACCTTTGAGACAGGACCTTCTTGTTCAGGGTCCATTCGAACATCCGAATCTGGTTTCCCTCCAACTGACGGCTTGGAGATTGAACCCTTGATTTTATCAAAGCGTGGGTTTTCAGATTCTGTAATAGATACTCTGATTCAGGCTAGAAAGCCTGTAACTAGAAAGATTTACCATAAAATATGGAAAAAATATATCTGTTGGTGTGAATCTAAAGGATTCCCATGGAACAAGATAAAAATTCCTAAGATTCTATCCTTTCTACAAGAAGGTTTGGAGAAAGGATTATCTACAAGTTCTCTGAAGGGACAGATCTCTGCTTTATCTGTTTTACTTCACAAAAGACTGGCAGCTGTGCCAGATGTTCAAGCATTTGTTCAGGCTCTGGTTAGGATCAAGCCTGTTTACAGACCTTTGACTCCTCCCTGGAGTCTAAATCTAGTTCTTTCAGTTCTTCAAGGGGTTCCGTTTGAACCCTTACATTCCGTAGATATTAAGTTATTATCTTGGAAAGTTTTGTTTTTGGTTGCAATTTCTTCTGCTAGAAGAGTTTCAGAGTTATCTGCTCTGCAGTGTTCTCCGCCCTATCTGGTGTTCCATGCAGATAAGGTGGTTTTGCGTACTAAGCCTGGTTTTCTTCCGAAAGTTGTTTCCAACAAAAATATTAACCAGGAGATAGTTGTACCTTCTTTGTGTCCGAATCCAGTTTCAAAGAAGGAACGTTTGTTACACAATTTGGACGTAGTCCGTGCTCTAAAATTCTATTTAGAGGCTACTAAAGATTTCAGACAAACATCTACCTTGTTTGTTGTTTATTCTGGTAAAAGGAGAGGTCAAAAAGAGACTTCTACCTCTCCTTTTGGCTTAAAAGCATTATCCGATTGGCTTATGAGACTGCCGGACGGCAGCCTCCTGAACGAATCACAGCTCACTCCACTAGGGCTGTGGCTTCCACATGGGCCTTCAAGAACGAGGCTTCTGTTGACCAGATATGTAAGGCAGCGACTTGGTCTTCACTGCACACTTTTGCCAAATTTTACAAATTTGATACTTTTGCTTCTTCGGAGGCTATTTTTGGGAGAGAGGTTTTGCAAGCCGTGGTGCCTTCCATTTAGGTGACCTGATTTGCTCCCTCCCTTCATCCGTGTCCTAAAGCTTTGGTATTGGTTCCCACAAGTAAGGATGACGCCGTGGACCGGACACACCAATGTTGGAGAAAACAGAATTTATGCTTACCTGATAAATTACTTTCTCCAACGGTGTGTCCGGTCCACGGCCCGCCCTGGTTTTTTAATCAGGTCTGATGAATTATTTTCTCTAACTACAGTCACCACGGTATCATATGGTTTCTCCTATATATATTTCCTCCTGTCCGTCGGTCGAATGACTGGGGTGGGCGGAGCCTAGGAGGGATCATGTGACCAACTTTGCTGGGACTCTTTGCCATTTCCTGTTGGGGAAGAGAATATCCCACAAGTAAGGATGACGCCGTGGACCGGACACACCGTTGGAGAAAGTAATTTATCAGGTAAGCATAAATTCTGTTTTTTTATAAAGTTTTAAGTCAGGAGCTCCTGAGCTATGCGTCCTGTGGCGGTTGGCTCCGCCCCCCATAAATCACAATTTTAAACAACTTTCTAATATTTCTAGAATACATTTTTTTTAGTTCTCTTTATAGTTTGTTAGAGTGATCCTAGGTGAGCTCAGGTGTGTGCATTTGTCATTAACCGCCTGGCATCAGTGTTTGTAACCATGTATAACATTACCATAAACAATGTTGCAATGTTCTCAGACTGCTAAAGACACGTGCACACTCCTAAGCTCTTATCAGACTAACTAGCTTCAGCCTTCAACAAAGGATACCCTATACCAAGAGAACAAAGCAAATTTGATAATCAAAGTAA
Source organism: Bombina bombina (assembly GCF_027579735.1). Taxonomy (NCBI): domain Eukaryota; kingdom Metazoa; phylum Chordata; class Amphibia; order Anura; family Bombinatoridae; genus Bombina; species Bombina bombina. The sequence continues at coordinate 4,353,001 of NC_069507.1, forward strand.
ATTGGAAAGTTATTAAAAATGTCATGTTCCATCTAAATCATGAAGGTTTTATGTTGACAATGGAGTGAGCTGCTGGCCTCATGTCAGATGGCTATAGCGCTGTACAAGGTGTCATTCTATCGAGCTCTTGCACATGAGGTTTAAATGAAGGGACTGGGAATAGCGGATAAATAACTGGGTAAAAGACAGGGAGCAACCAGTAGTGGTAAACGGATCATACTCCGATTAAACAACGGTAATCAGTACTGGGCACTGTTCTTATTAAACATTTTATTCATGACTATTAGTGACATCTCTGTTTGCAGATGATACAAGGTAATTAGGTCAGAGGAGGATGAAATTGCTTTACAAGGGGATCTACACAAATTAGAAGGGGCAGGGAAATGGAAAATGAGATTTAATACTGGAAATAAAAATAATCAGGGAATTTATTATTTAAATGTGACAAGACTTGGCCAAACTGAGGTGAAAAGGGATTTGGGGGTAGTAATAGATAACAAGCTAAAGGTGGGTGCACAATGCAGGGCAGTGACTTCTAAGGCTAATACGATACTCGCATGTATTAAGGGAGGAAAGCATAATTCTGTCACTATATAAAGCCCTGGTATGACCTCACCTTGAGTATGGAGTGCAGTTCTGGGGACCGATCTCAGAAAGACATTGCAGACCTAGAAAAGGGCCTAATGTACTAATGTTTTTCTTCTCTTGGTATCTTTTGTTGAAAAGCAGGGATGTATGCTAAGGAGCTGGCTTTTATTCTAGAGCACTATGGCAGCAGTTTTGTAAGAATGTTCTCTATTTGCAACTGGTGCACTATATGGCAGGAAATAGTGCTATTTAGGTATCAAACACAGAATATCATGAAAACGAAGCAAATTGTATAATAGAAGTAAATTGTAAACCTTAATATGGTTTGCTCTGTCTGTTGTCCCTTAACTTCTTTCCTCCATTTGTGGCTTTTAATTCACTTGTTTTCTATGTGTCTCCACCACTGTACAGGTTTCTTGAATCTATTTATTATATTCCCCCCTTCAGTTATGCTGTGAGTGCTTCCTTTGTGCACAGGCAGTTTTCATGTCCTGCATTTGCTGCTTGTTTCTGTACTAAACTAAACCACTTTCTTTCATATTGGCAAGAGTCCATGAGCTAGTGACGTATGGGATATACAATCCTACCAGGAGGGGCAGTTTCCCAAACCTCAAAATGCCTATAAATACACCCCTCACCGCACCCACAATTCAGTTTTACAAACTTTGCCTCCTATGGAGGTGGTGAAGTAAGTTTGTGCTTGTTTTTTCATGATTTCTTCTATAAGCGCTTCTAAGCATTCTGAAGCCCAATTCCTCTCAGGGTACAGTGTTTGTCAGAGGGATGTGAAGGGAGTATCGCCTATTGATTTTATGGTTTCTCTCGCGTGAAATCTTTTCAAGGGTTCTCTGTTATCGGTCGTAGAGATTCGTCTCCTACCTCCCTTTTCAGATAGACGATATACTCTCATATTCCATTACCTCTGCTGATAGTTTTCAGTACTGGTTTGGCTATCTGCTATATGTGGATGGGTGTCTTTCGGTTAGTATGTATCATTATTTAAGACACACTCAGCTATGGTTTGACACTTTATGTATTAATATAAAGTTTTAAATATATGTATTTTACTTATATTTGCCATAAATTAGGTCAGCTTTAAGGGAAAAACATGGCACTTTAATATTTCCATAACAGGGATACCTAATACATTACTCCTAGCGTTTTAAGGGGATTATGTATGGCAGTTTTGCAGGCACTGGGGACTTGAGGAAATTTGGCTCAATTTTGGTGGTTTTATTAACGTTTGTTTATTAAAATGTCGACAGACGTATTTGACACGCCCACGATGGGCGTGGCTTGTGCGGCGGTAAAAATGATCTGTTGCACACTTTTTATTCTCACACTTCCTGTATATGGAGGAAAGATATCTGCAACTTGTCGTTTTTTTAAGTTAAAACGGATATTTGTTAGCCTGACATTAATTATTGATAAAGCCCTTTGAAGGGCGAAACGCTTTGTGTGTATGGCATTGATATTGTGTAAACAACACATCCTTTGCTTTTATTGCAATCCGTTAACTTTTTAACCCAGGTTAAACCTTTATCTTTTCAATATAAACAAGCTTATTTGAGCTGGAATTTGAGCATCCACAAAGTATCGGATAGAACCTCCCTGCATGCAGAGCACTAAGTGCAGGGTTATAGGTTTACATCGCCAGTTCTGCATACTGGCAAACAGCAAAATCTGCTTACATCGCTAAGAGAGAATAATGCCCGTGACATCAGACGCCATCGGTCACGTGGACGGACTCACTGGGATAGGAATCCTGTGAAGAAACAGCAGTACTGGAGTATATGGAAGGGTAACGTACCGATTCATTTGTTCTGACAGCAAACAATACAGGTACCACCTATTTATTGTATATTATAGAAACTGTGCCCTTGAAGTGAGAGCAATATCGCCCTAAAAGGTAGCTATGTAGCGGCTATATTACACAATCACAACTTGATATAGCTGAAAGATCAGACCGACTGGAGTGGTATTTGGCTTATGGTTAAAAAGCATTAAAATTGGTGGTATACATTGGAGAGATTTCTACATAAAGATACAAAGAGACATTGGTACCAGTAACTTTTAGATTGTTAATTTGTGTTATATCGGAAAGACTTCCATACAGAGATGAAAAGATAGTGTATCCAATAATTCTACCAGTGTAACCCAATCTGAAATTTTGTTTTGCAGGTATTGTTATACTATCTGATTGTAACACTCAACGTATGATGTGCATGGTAAACTAACTTTTTTGCTCCGTGTCATATCACAATCATTTTATGGTTTTATATTATACTTATTAATATAGGTCATTTTATAATTAAGGGAGATGTCCCATCTTTTATATCTCATTGAACCGTTTCTAGATATAAAAATAAATTTCTCTTGTTAAGTGTATCCAGTCCACGGATCATTCATTACTTATGGAATATATTCTCCTTCCCAACAGGAAGTTGCAAGAGTCCACCCACAGCAAAGCTGCTATATAGCTCCTCCCCTAACTGCCATACTCAGTTATTCTCTTGCAAGCCTCAACATAGGTCGTGAGAGTCTGGTTTTTTATATTTAGTTTATTCTTCAATCAAAAGTTTGTTATTTTTAAATGGCACTGGAGTGTGCTGTTTATCTCAGGCAGTATTTGGAAGAAGAATCTGCCTGCGTTTTTCTATGATCTTAGCAGACGTAACTAAGATCCATTTGCTGTTCTCACACATTCTGAGGAGTGAGGTACTTCAGAGGGGGAATGGCGTGCAGGTTTTCCTGCAGATAAGGTATGTGCAGTAAAATATTTTTCTAGGAATGGAATTGACTAAGAAAATACTGCTGATACCGAAGTAATGTAAGTAAAGCCTTAAATGCAGCGATAGCGACTGGTATCAGGCTTATTAATAGAGATACATACTCTTATAAAAATGTGTTTTAAAACGTTTGCTGGCATGTTTAATCGTTTTTTAACGTACATTGGTGATAACACTGTAATGTTGGTATAGCCTTAAATGCAGTAAAAGCGACTGGTATCAGGCTTATTAATAGAGATACATACTCTTGTAAAAATGTGTTTTAAAACGTTTGCTGGCATGTTTAATCGTTTTTAACATATGTTTGGTGATAAAACTTATTGGGGCCTAAGTTTTTTCCACATGGCTGGCTTAAATTTTGCATAGAAACAGTTAACTGAAGCTTCCCACTGTTGTAATATGAGTGGGAAGGGCCTAATTTAGCGCTTTTTTGCGCAGTTAAAATTACAAAATGAATTATCCAGATTCCCTCAGCAGTCCCATGAATACTACAGGACATTTCTAAAGGGCTACAAAGACTTCCAAAATCGTTTATAGGGAAGGTAATCCACAGCTCTGCTGTGGCAGTTTTGTTGTGTCTGTTTTTAAAAACGTCTGTCGTTTTTTTATCTGTTTTTTGCATTAAGGGGTTAATCATCCATTTGCAAGTCGGTGCAATGCTCTGTTACCTTATTACATGTACTGTAAAAATTTAGTTTGTTTTACTGCCTTTTTTCACTGTTTTTCAAATTTTGACAAAATTTGTTTCTCTTAAAGGCACAGTAACGTTTTATATATTTGCTTGTTAACTTGATTTAAAGTGTTTTCCAAGCTTACTAGTCTCATTATTAGTCTGTTCTAACATGTCTGACATAGAGGAAGCTCTGTGTTCATTATGTTTTAAAGCCATGGTGGAACCCCATCTTAGAATGTGTACCAGATGTACTGATTTCATGTTAAACAATAAAGATAATTTTTTGTCTTTAAAAACATTATCACCAGAGGATTCTGTCATGGGGGTAGTTATGCCGACTAACTCTCCCCACGTGTCAGACCTTTTGACTCCCGCTTTAGGGACTCACGCTCAAATGGCGCCAAGTACATCAAGGGCGTCCATAGCGTTTATTTTACAAGACATGGCAAAGATGGTGAATAATACTCTGGCAGCAGTATTAGTCAGACTACCTGAAATTAAAGGAAAGCAGATAGCTCTGGGGGTAGATACAGAGCATACAGACGCTTTAAGAACCATGTATGATACTACCTCACAATATGCTTAGTCTGTGGGTGATTTTTTTGACTCAGGTAAGATGATTTAACCTGATTCTGATATTTCTACATTTAAAATTTATGCTTGAGAACCTCCACTTGTTGCTCAGGGAGGCTTTGGCTGCTCTGAATGAATGTGTACAATCGCAGGGCCAGAGAAATTGTGTAGACTGGATAAATAATATGCAGTGCCGGTGTGTACTGATGTTTTTCCAATACCTAAAGAGGTTTATTAAATTTTTTTTAATAAGGAATGGGATAGACCAGGTGTGCCGTTCTCTTCCCCTCCTATTTTTTAGAAGAATGTTTTCTAATAGTTACGACCACACGGGACTTCTGGCAGACAGTTCCTAAGGTGGAGAGAAGAGTTTCTACTCTAGCTAGGCGTACCACTACCTCTGGCGAGGACAGTTGTGCTTTTTAGATCCAATGGATAAAAAATGTTTATTCAACAGGGTTTTATCCTGCAGCCCCTTGCATACATTGCTTCTGTCACTGCTACTGCGGCGTTCTGGGTTGAGTCTCTTGATGAGGCTTTACAGTTAGCGACTCCATTGGATGAATATATTTGACAAGCTTATGCTAGCCAATTCCTTTGTTTTCTGATGCCTTTGTTCATTTGATTAGACTAACGGCTAAGAATTCTGTTTTTTACTATACTGGCGCGCAGAGCGCTATGGCTTATATCATGGTCAGCTGTCGTGACTTTAATAAATAAGCTACTTAACTTCCCTTCAAGGGGCAGACCCTATTCGGGCCTGGTTTGAAGGAGATTATTGCTTATATCACTGGAGGAAAAGGTCATGCCCTTCCTCAGGATAGGTCCAAATCAAGGGCCAAGAAAGGTCTGATTTTCGTGCCTTTTAAAACTTCAGGGCAGGTGTGGCATCCACTTCCTCTAAGGCAAAACAAGAGGGAATTTTTGCTCAGTCCAAGGCGGTCTGGAGACAATCAGACCTGGAACAAAGATAAGCAGGCCAAGGGCCTGCTGCTGCCTCTAAGGCAGCATGAAGGAACGGACCCCTATCCGGTAACGGATCCTATAGGGGGCAGACTTTCATTCTTCGCCCAGGCGTGGGTAAGAGATGCCCAGGATCCCTAGGCATTGGAATTTATATCCCAGAGATATCTTCTGGATTTCAAAGATTCCCCCCCCCCAAAAAAGGGGAGATTTCGCCTTTCCAATTATCTGCAAACCAGATAAAGGAGGCATTCTTACATTGTGTACGAGATCCATCCAGTTCCAAGAGAGGAACAGGGACAGAGTTTTTACTCAAATCTGTTTGTGGTTCCCAAGGAGAGGGAACCTTCAGACCTATTTTGGATCTAAAGATCTTAAACAAATTCCTCAGAATTCCGTCTTTTAAGATGGAAACTATTCGTACCATCTTAACTATGATCCAGGAGAGTCAATAGAGGACTACAATGGATTTGAAGGGTGTTTATCCTCACATTGTGATGCATAAAGATCACCATCGTTTTTCAGGTTTGCCTTTCTAGACAGGCATTACCAGTTTGTAGCTCTTTCCGTTGGGATATCTACAGCCCCAAGAATCTTTATGGAGGTTCTGGGGTCGCTTTGGCTGTCCTTAGGCCGCGGGGCATAGAAGTGGCCCCTTATTTAGACGACATCCTGATACAGGCGTCAAACATCCAAATTGCCAAGTCTTATACGGACGTAGTACTGGCATTTCTGAGATCACATGGGTGGAAAGTGAACAAGGAAAGAGTTCTCTATCCCCAATCTCAAGGGTTTCCCTCTTAGGGACTCTGATAGATTCTGTAGAAATGAAAATTTACCTGACTGAGTCCAGGTTGTCATAGTTTCTAAATTTCTGCCGTGTTTTTCATTCCATCTGCGCCCTTCGGTGGCTCAGTACATGAATGAAATCGGCTTAATGGTAGCGGCAAGGGACATAGTACCGTTTGCACGTCTACATTTCAGACTGCTGCAACTATGCATGCTCAGTCAGAGGAACGGGGATTACACAGGTTTGTCCCCCTGTTAAACCTGGACCAAGAGACCAGAGATTCTCTGGTGACTATGTCGGGTCCATCTGTCCAAGGGTATGACCTTCCGCAGGTCAGATGGGACAATTGTTACAATAGATGCCAGCCTTTTAGGTTGGGATGCAGTCTGGAACTCCCTGAAGGCTCAGGGATAGTGGACTTAGGAGGAGACCCTCCTTCTAATAAATATTCTGGAACTGGGAGTGATATTCCATGCTCTTCAGACTTGGCCTCAGTTAAGCAACTCTGAGGTACATCATATTCAGTCGGACAATATACACGACTGTGGTTTACATCAGCCTTCAAGGGGGAACAGAAGTTCCCTAGCGATGTTAGAAGTCTTACAATAATTCACTGGACAGAGACTCTCTCTTGTCTATCAGCTATCCATATCCCAGGTGTTGAGAACTGGGAGGTGGTTTTTCTAAGTCGTCAGACTTTTCTTCCGGGGGAGTGGGATTTCCTCCGGAGGTCAAGACCAAGCAGGAGAGGGCTTTGGTGTTTTTGTCAGCGCCTGCGTAGCCACGCAGGACCTGGTATGCAGATCTGGTGGACATGTCATCCTTTCCATCACGGTCTCTGCTTCTGAGACAGGTCCCTCTACCTCAGGGTCCTTTCAACCATCTAAATAGAATCAATCTGAGATGGACTGCCTGGAGACTGAACGCTTGATGTTATCAAAGCATGGCTTCTCCGAGTCAGTCATTGATACCTTAATACAGACATGAAAGCCTGTCTCTAGGAAAATTGAACATAGATATGGTGTAAATATCTGATTGTTATGAATCCAAGGGTTACTCATGGAGTAAAGTCTGGATTCCCAGGATATTATCTTTTCTCCAAGATGTTTTGGAGAAAAGGGTTGTCAGCTAATTCCTTAAAAGGGACAGATTTTTACTCTGTCTATTTTTTTGCGCAAGCGTCTGGCAGGTATTCTAGACGCTCAGGCATTTGGTCAGGCTTTGGTTAGATCCAAGCCTGTGTTTAAAACTGTTGTTCCACCATGGAGCTTAAACCTGGTTCTTAAGGTTCTTCAAGAAGTTCCGTTTGAACCTTTTTTGTTCCATAGATATCAATCTTTATCTTGGAAAGTTCCTTTTGGGTAGCTATTTCCTCGACTCGTAGAGTCTCCAAGTTATCTGTGTTACAATGTGATTCTCCTTATCTGGTCCTTCGTACGGATAAGGTAGTCCTGCGTACCAACCTGGGTTTTTTCCTAAGGTGGTATCTAACAAGAACATCACTCAAGAGATAGTTGTTCCATGCTTGTATCCTAATCCTTCCTCAAAGAAGGAACGTCTATTACACAATATTGGACGTGGTTTGTGCTTTAAAGTTTTACTTACAAGCTACTACAGTTTTTCATCAAACGTTCACCTTGTTTGTTGTCTATTCTGGACAGAGGAGAGGTCAAAAGACTTCAGCAGCCTCTCTGTCTTTTTGGTTAAAAAGCATAATTCATTTAGCTTATGAGACTGCTGGACAGCAGCCTCCTGAAGGGATTACAGCTCATTCTACTAGAGCTGTGGTTTTCACTTGGGCCTTTTTTAAATGTGGCTTCTGTTGAACAGATTTACAAGACGGAGTCTTGGTCTGCGCTTCATACTTTTTCAAATTTAACAAATTTGATACCTTGCTTCTTCGGAGGCTATTTTTGGGAGAAAGGGTTTCTTACAGGCAGTGGTAACTTCCATTTAAGTACCTGCCTTGTCCCTCCCATCATCCGTGTACTTTAGCTTTGGTATTGGTATTCCATAAGTAATGGATGATCCGTGGACTGGATACACTTAACAAGAGAAAACATAATTTATGCTTACCTGATAAATTTATTTCTCTTGTAGTGTATCCAGTCCACGGCCCGCCCTGTCACTTTAAGGCAGGTAATTTTTTCATTTGAACTACAGTCACCACTGCACCCTATGGTTTTTCCTTTCTCTGCATGTTTTCGGTCGAATGACTGAGTATGGCAGTTAGGGGAGGAGCTATATAGCAGCTTTGCTGTGGGTGGACTCTTGCAACTTCCTGTTGGGAAGGAGAATATATTCCATAAGTAATGGATGATCTGTGGACTGGATACACTACAAGAGAAATAAATTTATCAGGTAAGCATAAATTATGTTTTTTATTATAAAGTGTTGATATCTTTAGCCCTAGTCTCTCTCTCTCACTCACTCACTCACTCACTCTCTCACTCACTCTCTCACTCACTCTCTCACTCACTCTCTCACTCACTCTCACTCACTCTCACTCACTCTCACTCTCTCTCACTCTCTCTCACTCTCTCACTCACTCTCTCACTCACTCTCTCACTCACTCTCTCTCTCACTCTCTCCCTCTCTCCTAGAGGAATTATTCTATTTCTAGAGGAATAAATGACTGGCATCATGCTTGCAGTAAAGGGTAATATTCATGTTACTTTCTATTTTGGCTTAGTATGTAAAACGTTTGCATAATATATAAAGAACGTTTTTGTACTGAGGGTGATAAATCTTTATTTGGGGCCTAGTTTTCCACATGGCTGACTAGATTTATCCTAGGAGTAGTTATTTATGGCCCTTTCACTTTGAGTGCATGGTGGGAGGGGCCTATTTTCGCGCTCTAAATGCGCAGTAGTTTTTACATTCTGAGACATCCAGCTTCCCTGAAGGAGTCCCCTAACATATTGGACCTCTGTAAAGGGTTTTTGTGCCTACAAAAGTCGTTTTATGGGAAGGTAGGAGCCACAGTAGAGCTGTGGCAGTTTGCTTGTGACTGTTATAACGGTTTTACCGTTTTTTTGCTTTGTTTTTGAGCCTGAGGGGTTAATCATCCATTTGCAAGTGGGTGCAATGCTATTTTAGTCTGTTATACACACTGCAAAAATTTCATAAAGTTAACAGCTTTTTTCACTGTTTTGCAGTTTTTGTGTTTGTTTTTTTCCCTTAAAGGCACAGTACCGTTTTTTATAATCTGCTTTTTCACAGTTCTCTATCCCCTCTCACAAGAGTTTCCTTCCTAGGAACTCTGATAGATTCTGTAGAAATGAAAATTTACCTGACAGAGGCCAGGTTGTCAAAACTTCTAAATTCCTGCCGTGTTCTTTATTCTACTTCTCGCCCTTCAGTGGCTCAGTGTATGGAAGTAATCTGCTTAATGGTAGCGGCGATGGACATAGTGCCGTTTGCCCGTCTACATCTCAGACCGTTGCAACTTTGCATGCTCAGTCAGTGGAATGGGGATTACACAGATTTGTCCCCTCTACTAAATCTGGATCAAGAGACCAGAGATTCTCTTCTCTGGTGGCTATCTCGGGTCCATCTGTCCAAGGGTATGACCTTCCGCAGGCCATATTGGACAATTAGTAACGACAGATGCCAGCCTTCTGGGCTGGGGTGCAGTCTGGAACTCCCTGAAGGCTCAGGGCTCGTGGACTCAGGAGGAGGCACTCCTTCCGATAAACATTCTGGAACCAAGAGCGATATTCAATGCTCTTCAGGCTTGGCCTCAGCTTGCTGCGGTCAGGTTCATCAGATTTCAGTCGGACAATATAACGATTGTAGCCTACATCAACCATCAAGGGGGAACAAGGAGTTCCCTAGCAATGTTGGAGGTTTCAAAAATAATTCTATGGGCAGAGGTTCACTCTTGCCATCTATCAGCTATCCATATCCCAGGAGTAGAGAACTGGGAGGCGGATTTTCTAAGTCGACAGACTTTTCATCCGGGGGAGTGGGAACTCCATCCGGAGATGTTTGCACAATTGATTCAACTTTGGGGCAAACCAGAACTGGATCTCATGGCGTCTCGTCAGAACGCCAAGCTTCCTTGTTACGGATCCAGGTCCAGGGATCCCAAGGCAGCGCTGATAGATGCTCTAGCAGCGCCTTGGTCCTTCAACCTGGCTTATGTGTTTCCACCGTTTCCTCTGCTCCCTTGTCTGATTGCCAAGATCAAGCAGGAGAGAGCTTCGGTGATTTTGATAGCACCTGCGTGGCCACGCAGGACTTGGTATGCAGATCTGGTGGACATGTCATCCCTTCCACCATGGACTCTGCCGCTGAGGCAGGACCTTCTACTTCAGGGTCCTTTCAACCATCCAAATCTAATTTCTCTGCGTCTGACTGCTTGGAGATTGAACGCTTGATTTTATCAAAACGTGGGTTCTCAGAGTCAGTCATTGATACCTTAATTCAGGCTCGAAAGCCTGTCACCAGGAAAATCTATCATAAGATATGGTGTAAATATCTTCATTGGTGTGAATCCAAGGGTTACTCATGGAGTAAAGTCAGGATTCCCAGGATATTGTCTTTTCTCCAAGAAGGATTGGAGAAGGGATTGTCGGCTAGTTCCTTAAAGGGACAGATTTCTGCTCTGTCTATTCTTTTGCACAAGCGTCTGGCAGATGTTCCAGACGTTCAGGCGTTTTGTCAGGCTTTAGTTAGAATCAAGCCTGTGTTTAAACCTGTTGCTCCGCCATGGTGTTTAAATTTAGTTCTTTAAGTTCTTCAAGGGGTTTCCGTTTGAACCTCTGCATACCATAGATATCAAGCTTTTATCTTGGAAAGTTCTGTTTTTGGTAGCTATCTCTTCGGCTCAAAGAGTTTCAGAGTTATCTGCCTTACAGTGTGATTCCCCTTATCTGATCTTCCATGCAGATAAGGTAGTTTTGCGTACCAAACCTGGGTTTCTTCCTAAGGTGGTATCTAATAAGAATATCAATCAGGAGATTGTTGTACCGTCACCGTGTCCTAATCCTTCTTCAAAGAAGGAACGTCTATTATATAAACTTGACGTGGTTCGTGCTTTAAAGTTTTTTATTTACAAGCTACTAAAGATTTTCGTCAAACATCTGCATTGTTTGTTGTCTTCTCTGGACAGAGGAGAGGCCAAAAGGCTTCAGCAACTTCTCTTTCTTTTTGGTTAAGAAGTATAATCAGCTTAGCTTATGAGACTGCTGGCCAGCAGCCTCCTGGAAGAATTACAGCTCATTCCACTAGAGCGGTGGCTTCCACATGGGCTTTTAAAAATGATGCTTCTGTTGAATAGATTTGTAAGGCGGCGACTTGGTCTTCGCTTCATACTTTTTCTAAATTCTACAAATTTGATACTTTTGCTTCTTCGGGGGCTATTTTTGGGAGAAAGGTCTTACAGGCAGTGGTGCCTTCCGTTTAAGCGCCTGCCTTGTCCCTCCCTTCATCCGTGTCCTATAGCTTTGGTATTGGTATGCCACAAGTAATGGATGAATCCGTGGACTGGATACACCTTACAAGAGAAAACAAAATTTATCCTTACCTGATAAATTTATTTCTCTTGTGGTGTATCCAGTCCACGGCCTGCCCTGTCATTTTAAGGCAGGTGTTTTTTATTTTTAAACTACAGTCACCACTGCACCCTATAGTTTCTCCTTTCTCTTGCTTGTCTTCGGTCGAATGACTGGGAGGTGGCAGTTAGGGGAGGAACTATATACACAGCTCTGCTGTGGGTGATCCTCTTGCAGCTTCCTGTTGGGAAGGAGAATATCCCACAAGTAATGGATGAATCCATGGACTGGATACACCACAAGAGAAATAAATTTATCAGGTAAGCATACATTTTTTTTTAAAAAATGTTTTTCTGTGTCCAATCTGGATTCCGTTTTTTCTTTCACATATACTACGTTATCCTGCATGGTAAGCACATCAGCAGAGCTGTAGATGAGGAGGTGTAGAGGTTGATTGAGGTGTTATTTAAGTCTTTTATATTTCATATGTATATCTTTGAAAAATAAAGCAGTAACGTTTTTGCATTGCATTAAAAATAAAGCAGTTTAGTTTTAAAATTTAAAGAAACAGTAACGTTTTTTTTTCTTTAATATTGTTTATAATATAATTAATTTATTCTGTTAAGATGGACCTAGACTCTGTTATAGATTACAGATGTCCTTTATGTTTGAATGCTAATATTGAGATTACATTACATTTTAAGGATAGTCTTTTGATCCTATATTGTCTAGGACAGATGCTGTCCAGGAGTCTTCTGACAATGTTTCTCCTCGGGTGTCCCAAATTTTAGTACCCATTAATACAGTGCCCTGTGCTTCCTCTCAAGCTCCGTCTGGGGTCTCTTTACAAGACATTGCTTCCCTCATGTCTTCTGCAGTTTGTCTGCCTTTCCCATGCTACTGGGATAGCGCAAGAGGAAATCTAAAGAATCAATGTGTAAGGTGTCTGTCTCATTTGTGGCTATTCCGACTATTCCCTCACATAGATTTGTTGAGGAGGATTCTTCGGTGGCATCTGAGGGTTAGATCTCAGATTCTGACAGTGTAATTCCTCCTTCTGATGCTGAAGTTGTATCCTTCAGGTTTAATCTAGAGCACCTCCGTTTACTACTCAAGGAGGTTTTGGCTACTCCGGACGACTCTGACACTACTGTCATTGTCGACCCTAAAAAGTATGTTCACCAGGGTTTACAATAGCAACCTGCGGTGTGTATTGCTACCGTTTTCTAGTGCGGCGGCATACTGGTTTGATGCGTTGTCTGATTCCATTCAGACACTCCCCTTGAAGAGATCCAGGACAGGATCAAGACTTTTAAATTGACCAGTTTTTATTTATGATGCTTCCCTTCAGGTTATTAAATTGGGAGCAAAGATTTATAGCTTTCCCATTCTGGCTAGCAGAGCCTTATGGTTGAAATCTTGGTCTACAGATGTGTTGTCTAAGCTTTTGGCTATTCCTTACAAGGGTAAGACCTTGTTTGGCCCAGCTTTGGCTGAGATTATTTCTGATATTACAGGAGGAAAAGGACATTTCCTCCTTCAGGATAAGAGAAATAAGCAGAAAGGGACATCGGTAATTTTCGTTCTTTTCGAAACTTCAAGGGTAAACCTTCCTCTCCCTCTACAAGACGGAACAGTCCAAGCCTTCCTGGAGACCCATCCAATCTTGGAATGAGGGAAAGCAATCCAAGAAGCCAGCTAATGATCCAAAGTCAGCATGAAGGGTCTGCCCCTGATCCGGAACTGGATCTTGTGGGGGGCAGACTTTTTTTTGGGTTCAGGATGTTCAGGATCCTTGGGCGATAGACATCGTGTCCCAGGGATACAAACTAGAATTCAAGACCTTTTCCCCCCAGGGGCAGATTTCTTCTCTCAAGATTATCTGTAGACCAGATAAAGAGGCGTTCTTTCGTTGTGTTCGGGATCTATCCAAAATGTGGGTGATAGTTCCTGTTCCAGTTCAGGAGCAGGGTCTGGGATTTTACTCCAATTTGTGTTTCCCAAGAAAGAGGGAACCTTCAGACCAATCTTGGATCTCAAGAGTCTAAACAAATTTCTCAGAGTACGGTCCTTCAAAATGTTCAAGAGGGTCATTTTATGACAACAGATGCATACCTTCATGTCCCCATCCACAGGGATCATCACAAGTTTCTGAGTTTTGCTTTTATCCACAAACCCTTCCAATTTATGGCTCTCCTTTCGGTCTTGCTACAGCTCCCAGAATTTTTTCAAAGGTTCTGGGATCTATGTTGGCAGTGCTCTGGTAACAAGGTATTGCTGTGGCGCCTTATCTGGACGACATTCTGGTTCAGGCCCAGTCTTTTCATCTAGCAAACTCCCACATTGAGATGCCATTATCCTTCCTGCGCTCTCATGGTTGGAAGGTGAATCTGGAGAAGAGTTCCTTAAAGGGACAGTCTACACCAGAATTTGTATTGTTTTAAAAGATAGATAATCCCTTTATTACCCATTTCCCAGTTTTGCATAACCAACACAGTTATAATAATATACTTTTAACCTCTGTGATTATCTTGTATCTAAGCCTCTGCAAACTGCCCCTTTTTTCAGTTCTTTTGACAGACTTGCAGTCTAGCCAATCAGTGCCTGCTCCCAGATTACTTCACGTGCACAAGCACAGTGTTATCTATATGAAATATGTGAACTAACACCCTCTAGTGGTGAAAAACTGTTAAAATGCAATTGGAAAGAGGTGGGCTTCAAGGTCTAAGAAATTAGCATATGAACCTCCTAGGTTAAGCTTTCAACTAAGAATACCAAGAGAACAAAGCAAAATTGGTGATAAAAGTAAATTGGAAAATTGTTTAAAATTACATGCTCTATCTGAATCATGAAAGTTTATTTTGGCCTAGACTGTCCCTTTAATTCCATCTACAAGGGGAATCCTAATAGGTTCCGTTTTGATAAAAAAAAATAAAAAAATTCTGACAGAAGTCAGAAAATCCATGATTTTCAATTCTTGTCTGTCGCTTCAATCCTCTCCTCAGCCATCAGTGGCTCAATGTATGAAGGTAATCGGTCTGATGGTAGCCAACTTAGACACTATTTCTTTGCTCGTTTCCATCTCCTCTGCAGTTATGCATGCTCAGACAGTGGAACAGGGATTATGCGGATCTGTCTCCGCAAATTCATCTGGATCAGATGACAAGAGATCATCTTCCTTGGTGGTTGTCTCATCATCCTCTTTCACAGGGAACCTGTTTTCACAGACCTACCTGGGTGATAGTGACAACGGACGCCAGCATGATAGGTTGGGGAGCAGTCTGTGGCCTAAGGGCTCAGGGGACATGGATTCGGGAAGAGTCTGTTCTCCCCATAAACTTACTAGAACTAAGAGCAATCTTCAATGCTCTTCTGGCCTGGCCTCAGCTTCCACCCGGTATATCAGATTTCAGTCGGACAATATAACCTCAGTGGCTTACATCAATCATCAGAGTGGAACTCAAAATTGTTTGGCCATGAAGGAAGTGTCCAAGATTATTCAGTGGGCGGAAACCCACAACTGTTGTCTCTCTGCGATCCACATTCCAGGAGTGGACAATTGGGAAGCAGATTTTTTGAACAGACAGACCTTTCACCCAGGTGAATGGGAACTACATCCGGATGTGTTCTCCAACTTGATTCTCAAATGGGGACAGCAGGATCTAGATCTCATGGCGGTTCTGATAGATGCTCTGGCAGTTGCTTGGAATTTCAGTCTTACCTATTTCCCCCGTTTGCTCTCCTTCCTCGAGTTATTGCTTGGATCAAGCAAGAAAGGGCATTGATGATTCTTATTGCTCCGGTGTGGCCTCGCAGAATTTGGTATGTAGACCTAGTGGAGATGTCATCTCTCCCCCCTTGGAAACTTTCTCTGAGAAAGGACCTTCTACTTCAAGAGTCCTTCCTTCATCCAAATCTAGTTTCTCTGAAACTGACTGCTTGGAGATTGAATGCTTATTCTTATCTAAGCGGGGATTTTCTGAGTCGGTCATTGAGACCATGATTCAGGCTCGTAAGCCTGTTAACAGGAAGATTTATTACAAGATATGGCGTAAATATCTGTATTAGTGTGAATCCAGAGGCTACTCTTGGAGTAGAGTTCGGATTCCTAGAATTCTGGCTTTTCTCAAAGAAAGCTTGGAGAAGGGTTTATTAGCCAGTTCCTTGAAAGGTCAAATTTCGGCCTTGTCTATTTTGTAACATAAACGTCTGGCAAATGTTCCAGACGTGCAATTGTTCTGTCAGGCCTTGGTCAGAATCAGGCCTGTGTTCAAAACGGTTACTCCTCCCTGGAGTCTTAACCTTGTGCTTAAAGTTCTTCAGCAGGCTCCGTTTGAGCCTATGCATTCCTTAGATGTTAACTTGGAAGGTTTTGTTTCTTGTTGCTATTTCGTTTGCTCTTAGAGTCTCAGAGCTCTCGGCATTGCAGTTTTAAGCTCCTTACCTTTTATTTTTCATTCGGATAAGGTAGTTTTGCATACTAAGTTAGGGTTTCTCCCTAAAGTGGTTTTGGATAGGAACTTTTATCAGGAGATTGTTGTTCCTTCTTTATGTCCTAACCCATATTCTCATAAAGAACGTCTCCTGCACAACCTAGACGTGGTGTGTGCGTTAAAATTCTATCTACTGGCGACTATGGAATTTTGCCAGTCTTCTGCTCTGTTTGTGGTTTTCTCTGGGAAACGTAAGGGGCAGAAAGCTACGGCTACTTTCTTTGTGGCTGAGTATCATTCGCTTGGCCTATGAAACCACTGCATAGCAGCCTCTTGAGAGAGTCATGGCTCATTCTATGAGGGCTTTTTCCTCTTCCTGGGCATTCAGAAATGAAGCTTCTGTGTAACAGATTTGCAAGGCTGCAACTTGGTCCACTCTACACTTTTTTTCTAAATTCTATAAATTTGATACTTTTTGCTTCGGCTGAGACTTCTTTTGGGAGAGAGGTTCTTCAAGCAGTGGTGCCTTCTGTTTAGGTCTTGTCCCTCCCATATCATCTGTGTCCTCTAGCTTGGGTATTGAATCCCATTAGTAATTAGATATGTGGACTCATTGTGTCATTAGAAAGAAAACGAAATTTATGCTTATCTGAAAAATGTATTTATTTCTTGACACAATGAGTCCACGGCACGCCCTGTTTTTAAGACAGGTTTTTGTCATACTATAAACCTCAGACACCTCTGCACCTTGTTGCTTCCTTTCTCTCCTTTTACTTCGGTCAAATGACTGGGGTTGGAGGGAAGGGAGGTGATATTTAACAGCTTTGCTGTGGTGCTCTTTGCCGCCTCCTGCTGGGCAGGAGTGATATTCCCAATAGTAATTAGATGATCCGTGGACTCATCGTGTCAAGAAAGAAATTTATCAGGTAAGCATAAATTTTGTATTTTCTCTTGAAAAACTTGCGGGCAATTAGGCTTGCAATGGCACAAAATGCTGTTATTTATTGCGTCATTCTTGGCGCGAGAATTAATTTGGCGCGAATATTCGAATGTCGCCACAAGTTTGTCATTTCCTGAGTCTAAATTGACACCAGGTTGTTTGGCGCAAAGTTATGACGCGAGTTGCTCAATTTGGACGTGGTTCGTGCCTTAAAGTTTTTTACCTGCAGGCGACTGAGGATTTTCGTCAGTCTTCTGCTTTGTTTGTGGTTTTCTCAGGGAAACGTAAGGGACAGAAAGCTACGGCTACTTCTCTTTCTTTTTGGCTGAAGAGTATCATACGTTTTGCATATGAGACTGCTGGACAGCAGCCACCCGAGAGTTACGGTTCATTCCACTAGGGCTGTTGCTTCCTCATGGGTATTCAAAGATGAAGCTTCTGTGGAACAGATTTGCAAGGCTGCAACTTGGTCCTCTCTTCACACTTTTTCAAAGTTCTATAAATTTTACACACTTGCCTCAGCTGAGGGCGCTTTTGGGAGAAAGGTTCTTCAAGCAGTGGTGCCTTCCGTTTAGGTTCCCTGTCTTGTCCCTCCATTATCATCTGTGTCCTCTAGCTTGGGTATTGATTCCCAATAGTAATTAGATGATCCGTGGACTCATCGTGTCATTAGAAAGAAAAGAAAATTTATGCTTACCTGATAAATGTATTTCTTTTTTGACACGATGAGTCCACGGCCCGCCCTGTTTTTGAAAGACAGGTTGTTGGTTATTGTAAACTTCAGACACACCTGCACCTTGTTGCTTCCTTTCTCTCCTTTACTTTGGTCGAATGACTGGGGTTGGAGGGAAGGGAGGTGATATTTAACAACTTTGCTGTGGTGCTCTCTGCCGCCTTCTGCTGGGCAGGAGTGATATTCCCATTAGTAATTAGATGATCTGTGGACTCATCGTGTCTAAAAAGAAATAAGTTTATCAGGTAAGCATAAATTTTCTTTTTTGTGGTTATGATTTTGGTATAAAAGCACAATTATATCTCCAGTTCCTCCTTTCTTTATCACCCTACTACTTGGCTATTGGTTAAACTGAGTTGTGGGTATTTATAGGCATTTGAGTTTTTGTATATCCCATACATCACTAGCTCATGGACTCTTGCCAATATGAAAGAAACAAATTTATCAGGTAAGTTCTGACGCAGTAACATAACACTTTCCAGTTTACTAATATTATCAAATTTGCTTCATTCTCTTATTTGCTGAAGTAACACACTGGCAGCTAAACACATCTAGTCAGCCAATCACAAGAGACAAATGTGTGCAGGCACCAATCGGCAGCAGCTCCCACTAGTGTTGGATATGTGCGTATTCTTTTTCAGTAAGAGATCTGATTCATGCAAGTTTAAAGGGACACACAACACACATTTTTTCTTTCGTGATTCAGAAAGAGCATGCAATTTTAAGCAACTTACTAATTTACTCCTATTAACAATTTTTCTTCATTCTCTTGCTATCTTTATTTGAAAAAGAAGGCATCTAAGCTGGACAGCACATTTTTATTGGTCGATGAATTTATCCACCAATCAGCAAGAACAACCCAGGTTGTTCACCAAAAATGGGCCGGCATCTAAACTTACATTCTTGCATTTCAAATAAAGATACCAAGAGAATTTGATAACAGGAGTAAATTAGAAAGTTGCTTAAAATTTCATGCTCTATCTGAATCCCGAAATAAAATGTTTGGGTTCAGTGACCCTTTAAGGTTGACTTTCCTATCCCTTTTAAAGCTTTTTCTGCTGGTTCAGTAATGACCAGGGATGGCGCAGTTATGTAGAGCCACCACTTGACAAACACCTGTAAAGCTGAGCTTTGCTTTCAGAGCCACCCTGTATGGTTTCCATTTCTTCATGTGGTACCACAGATGGGCTAAAAGGGTGAAATAACTCTTAAGTGCACATGATGGGGCCCCTGAAGCAGGTAGCAGTGACTGAATAAAGCAACCGTGCTGATCCCAGCATCTAATTATTAAAGATGTTAGGTTACTATATGCACCGCACACCTAATCTCACTCTCTATATGTCTTTGTTTTTAGTTCTTTTCCCCATTAAATCCAATACGAGTTCACATTGACATTGGAGCAGACGGAAGAGCAACGGGGGAAGCTGATGTGGAATTTGCAACTCATGAAGATGCTGTAGCTGCCATGTCTAAAGATAAAAATAATATGCGTATGTACATTGTGTTGTACAAGACTGATGGTCCTTCTATGCTTTGCCAGTTGTGTGTGTATGTGTGTGTATATGTATGTGTGTGTGTATATATGTGTGTGTGTATATGTATATATTTCTTCTATAAGGTACGACGAGTCCACGGATTCATCCTTTACTTGTGGGATATTATCCTCCTGCTAACAGGAAGTGGCAAAGAGCACCACAGCAGAGCTGTCTATATAGCTCCTCCCTTAGCTCCACCCCCAGTCATTCTCTTTGCCTACTCTAAGTACTAGGAAGGGTAAAGTTAGAGAGGTGATAAAATATTAGTTTTTTTTTTTAATTTCTGCAAGCAAGAGTTTTTTGTTTTAAATAGTACCGGTGTGTACTATTTACTCTCAGGCAGCAGATGGATGAAGACTGCTGCCTGGAGGATGATGATCTTAGCATTTGTAACTAAGATCCAGTGCAGTTCCCACAGAGGCTGAGGGGTACAGGAAACTTCACTGTGAAGAACGTTTTCATGCTTTATAGCAGTGAGGTATGTTCAGTCATTTTTTCTGGAGAGACTGTATTTCAGAAAGGCTGACAGTATACCCATTAGGGTAAGGGTAAGCAGTAATCCTAAGAGCTATAGAAAGGCATTACTAAGCTTGCATAAGGGGCTAATTACAAAAATTGTTGACACTGAGTTTTGAATGTTTGTGGGCAAACGTTTTATGAACTGGGAGTGCTGTGAACGTTTTGTGGGCAATAACGTTTTTTGGGCAACTTTATTGAGGGTACACTTGGCTTATTTTTTGGGTCTCAGAACCCACATGGCTAGTTTAAAACCGCTCTGGTGCGGTTCTTTGAGGTTGTAGAGACATCGAGTGAGATGGGCGGGGCCTATTTTCGCGCCTCAGATGCGCAGTTGTTTTGACTCGGCAAGCAGCAAGCTCGAACTCCTGAGGGCCCTTGTGAATGTTTTGGGCCAAATCGAAGATTTAACCCCATATTTACTATCCCTGAGGGCAGGTAGGCGCCACAGCAGGGCTGTGGCAAGGTGCTGGCGGTGTTTTATTCCGGATTTAGGCCTAATTTCAATCCGGTTTGCACATTAAGGGGTTAAATGTTAAATTTCCTTGTGGGGCATACTCAACTACACATATTGAGTCGGCATGCAAACATTTGAAAAATTTGGTGCATTTTAAAGCAGTTTTGCAGAACGTGTATGCTTTTTTTTTCTCTTAAAGGCGCAGTACCGTTTTTTAAGATTATTTTTTTTCACTAAATAAAGTGTTTTCATGCTTGTTTGTAGTCATTACTAGCCTGTTCAACATGTCTGACATTGAAGAAAGTCATTGTTCATTATGTTTAGAAGCCATTGTGGAACCCCCACTTACAATGTGTCCCTCATGCACTGAAAGGTCAATAAATTGCAAAGAACATATTTTAGCTACTAAAAGTATGTCGCAGGATGATTCTCAGTCAGAAGGGAATCAGGTTATGCCATCTAATTCTCCCCAAGTGTCACAACCATTAACGCCCGCACAAGCGACGCCAAGTACTTCTAGTGTGTCTAATTAATTCTCCCTGCAAGATATGGCCGCAGTTATGAATACTACCCTCACAGAGGTTTTATCTAAGCTGCCTGGGTTGCAGGGGAAGCGCAGTAGGTCTGGTGTGAGAACAAATGCTGAGCCCTCTGATGCTTTATTAGCCATATCCGATGTACCCTCACAATGTTCTGAGTTGGGGGTGAGGGATTTGCTGTCTGAGGGAGAGATTTCTGATTCAGGAAAGATGTTCCCTCAGACAGACTCAGATATGACGGCTAATAAATTTAAACTAGAACACCTCCGCTTATTGCTCAGGGAGGTTTTAGCGACTCTGGATGATTGTGACCCTATTGTAGTTCCAGAGAAATTGTGTAAAATGGACAGATATCTGGAGGTTCCTGCCTACACTGATGTTTTTCCGGTCCCTAAGAGGATTTCGGACATTGTTACTAAGGAGTGGGATAGACCAGGTATTCTGTTAGCTCCCCCTCCTACTTTTAAGAAAATGTTTCACATAACAGACACCATGCGGTACTCGTGGCAGACGGTCCCTAAGGTGGAGGGAGCTATTTCTACCCTGGCTAAGCGTACAACTATACCTATTGAGGACAGTTGTGCTTTCAAAGATCCTATGGATAAAAAATTAGGGGGTCTCCTAAAGAAAATATTTGTTCATCAGGGTTTTCTTCTCCAACCTATAGCGTGCATTGTTCCTGTAACTACTGCAGCTGGTTCGAAACTCTGGAGGAGGCTCTTCAGGTTGAGACCCCATTAGATGATATTCTGGATAGAATTAGGGCTCTCAAGCTAGCTAATTCTTTCATTACAGATGCCGCTTTTCAACTGGCTAAATTAGCGGCAAAGAATTCAGGTTTTGCTATTTTAGCGTGTAGAGCGTTATGGCTTAAGTCCTGGTCTGCTGATGTGTCATCAAAATCTAAGCTTTTAGCCATCCCTTTCAAGGGTAAGACCCTATTCGGGCCTGAACTGAAAGAGATCATCAGACATCACTGGAGGGAAAGGACATGCCCTTCCTCAGGATAAGACAAATAAGATGAGGCTCAAACAAAATTATTTTCGTTCCTTTCGAAACTTCAAAGGTGGTCCCTCTACCTCTTCCCCTGCTGCAAAACAAAAGGGGAATTTTGCTCAATCCAAGTCAGTCTGGAGACCTAACCAGACTTGGAACAAGGGTAACGGGCCAGAAGCCCGCTGCTGCCACCAAGACAGCATGAAGGGGTAGCCCCCGATCTGGGACCGGATCTAGTAGGGGGCAGACTTTCTCTCTTTGCTCAGGCTTGGGCAAGAGACGTTCAGGACTCCTGGGCTTTAGAAATCGTAACCCAGGGGTATCTTCTAGATTTCAAGGATTCTCCTCCAAGGGGGAGATTCCATCTTTCTCAATTGTCTGTAAACCAGACAAAAAGAGGCGTTCTTACGCTGTGTAGCAGACCTATATACCATGGTAGTAATCTGCCCAGTTCCGAAAACAGAACAGGGGCAGGGGTTCTACTCCAATCTGTGGTTCCCAAAAAAGAGGGAACCTTCAGACCAATTTTTGATCTCAAGATCCTAAAAAAATTCCTCAGTCCCATCCTTCAAGATGGTGATCATTCGGACTATTTTACCAATGATCCAGGAGGGTCAATATATGACTGCCGTGGACTTAAAGGATGCGTATCTACACATCCCTATCCACAAAGATCATCACCAGTTCCTCAGGTTCGCCTTTCTGGACAAGCATTACCAGTTTGTGGCTCTTCCCTTCGGGTTGGCCACAGCTCCCAGAATTTTCACAAGAGTTCCATTCCTGGGAACTCTGATAGATTCGGTGGACATGAAAATTTTTCTGACGGAGGTCAGGAAATCAGATTTTAACCATCTGCCGAGCTCTTCATTCCATTCCTCGGCCGTCAGTGGCTGTGTATGGAGGTAATCAGACTAAAGGTAGCTGCAATTGACATAGTTCCGTTTGCTCGCTTGCATCTCAGACCACTGCAACTATGCATGCTCAAACAGTGGAATGGGGATTATGCAGATTTATCTCCTCAGATAAATCTGGATCAAGAGACCAGAGACTCTTTTCTTTGGTGGTTGTCACAGGATCATCTGTCCCAGGGAATGTGTTTCCGCAGGCCAGCATGGGTCATAGTGACGACGGACGCCAGCCTATTGGGCTGGGGTGCAATCTGGAATTCCCTGAAAGCACAGGGTTTGTGGACTCAGGAGGCGCCTCCCGATAAATATTCTAGAACTGAGAGCGATATTTAACGCGCTTCTGGCGTGGCCTCAGCTGGCTTGTGCCAGATTCATAAGATTCCAGTCGGACAATATCACGACTGTAGTATATATCAATCATCAGAGGGGGAACAAAGAGTTCTCTAGCGATGATAGAGGTTACCAAAATAATTCGATGGGCAGAGACTCACTCTTGCCATCTATCAGCAATCTATATCCCAGGAGTGGAGAACTGGGATGCAGATTTTCTAAGTCGTCAGAGTTTTCATCCGGGGGAGTGGGAACTCCATCCGGAGGTGTTTGCACAATTGATTCAGCAATGGGGCACTCCAGAATTGGATCTGATGGCGTCTCGTCAGAATGCCAAACTTCCTTGTTACGGGTCCAGGTCAAGGGATCCTCAGGCTGTACTGATAGATGCTCTAGCAGTACCCTGGTCGTTCAACCTGGCTTATGTGTTTCCACCATTTCCTCTCCTTCCTCGTTTGATTGCCAGAATCAAGCAGGAGAGAGCTTCGGTGATTTTGATAGCACCTGCGTGGCCACGCAGGACTTGGTATGCAGACCTGGTGGACATGTCATCTCTTCCACCATGGACTCTGCCACTGAGACAGGACCTTCTGATTCAAGGTCCGTTCCAGCATCCAAATATAGTTTCTCTGCGGCTGACTGCTTGGAGTTTGAACGCTTGATTTTATCCAAGCAGGGATTCTCTGAGTCGGTCATAGATACCTTGATTCAGGCTCGAAAGCCTGTCACTAGGAAAATTTATCATAAGATATAGCGTAAATTATCTTTATTGGTGCGAATCCAAAGGCTACTCAAGGAGTAAGATCAGGATTCCTAGGGTTTTGTCCTTTCTCCAAGAAGGATTGTTCCTTAAAGGGACAGATATCTGCCTTATCAATTCTACTGCACAAGCGTCTGGCAGATGTCCCAGACGTTCAGTTGTTCTGTCAGGCTTTAGTTAGAATCAAGCCTGTATTTAAACCTGTTGCTCCGCCATGGAGTTTGAATTTAGTTCTTAAAATTCTTCAAGGGGTTCCGTTTGAACCTATGCATTCCATAGATATTAAACTTCTATCTTGGAAAGTTCTGTTTTTAGTTGCTATCTCTTCGGCTCGAAGAGTTTCTTTACTATCTGCATTGCAGTGCGACTCGCCTTATCTTGCTTTCCATGCCGATAAGGTGGTTTTGCGTACCAAACCTGGATTCCTTCCTAAGGTTGTTACTAATAGGAATATCAATCAGGAAATTGTTGTTCCTTCTCTGTGTCCTAATCCTTCCTCTAAGAAGGAGCGTCTGTTACACAACTTGGACCTGGTTCGTGCTTTGAAGTTTTACTTGCAAGCAACCAAAGATTTCCGTCAAACATCTTCTTTGTTTGTTGTCTATTCTGGTAGACGTAGAGGTCAAAAAGCTACGGCTACCTATCTTTCTTTTTGGCTGAAAAGCATCATCCGTTTGGCATACGAGACTGCTGGACAGCAGCCTCCTGAAAGGATTACAGCTCACTCTACTAGAGCGGTGGCTTCCACATGGGCTTTTAAAAACGATGCTTCTGTTGAACAGATTTGTAAGGCTGCGACTTGGTCTTCGCTTCATACCTTTTCCAAATTTTGCAAATTTGATACTTTTGCTTCTTCGGAGGCTATTTTTGGGAGAAAAGTTCTTCAAGCAGTGGTGCCTTCTGTTTAACCGTCTGTCTTGTCCCTCCCGTTCATCCGTGTCCTGTAGCTTTGGTATTGTATCCCACAAGTAAAGGATGAATCCGTGGACTCGTCGTACCTTATAGAAGAAAAGTAAATTTATGCTTACCTGATTAATTTCTTCTATGGTACGATGAGTCCACGGCCCGCCCTGTCATTTTATGACAGATTATATATATTTTTTTTAAACTTCAGTCACCTCTGCACCTTGTAGTTTCTCCTTTTTTTTTTTCCTGTACCTTCGGTCGAATGACTGGGGGGTGGAGCTAAGGGAGGAGCTATATAGACAGCTCTGCTGTGGTGCTCTTTGCCACTTCCTGTTAGCAGGAGGATAATATCCCACAAGTAAAGGATGAATCCGTGGACTCGTCGTACCATAGAAGAAATTAATTTATCAGGTAAGCATAAATTTACGTGTGTGTATCTATCTATATATCTATCTATCTATATATCTATCTATATGTGTATCTATATATCTATCTATATGTGTCTATATATCTATATGTGTATATATCTATCTATATGTGTATCTATATGTGTATCTATATATCTATCTATATGTCTATCTATATATCTATATGTCTATCTATATATCTATATGTGTATCTATATATCTATATGTGTATCTATATATCTATATGTGTATCTATATATCTATCTATATGTCTATCTATATATCTATATGTGTATCTATATATCTATATGTGTATCTATCTATATATCTATATGTGTATCTATATATCTATCTATATGTGTATCTATATATCTATCTATATGTGTATCTATATATCTATCTATATGTGTATCTATATATCTATCTATATGTGTATCTATATATCTATCTATATGTGTATCTATATGTCTATCTATATGTGTATCTATATGTCTATCTATATGTGTATCTATATGTCTATCTATATGTGTATCTATATATCTATCTATGTGTATCTATGTGTATCTATATGTGTATCTATATATCTATCTATATGTGTATCAATCTATCTATATGTGTATCAATCTATCTATATGTGTATCTATATGTGTATATGTGTATCTGTATATCTATCTATATGTGTATATATCTATCTATATGTGTATCAATCTATCTATATGTGTATCAATCTATCTATATGTGTATCTATGTGTATCTATGTGTATCTATATGTGTATCTATATGTGTATCTGTATATCTATCTATGTGTATGTGTATCTGTATATCTATCTATATGTGTATCTGTATATCTATATGTGTATCTGTATATCTATATGTGTATCTGTATGTATATCTATGTGTATCTGTATGTATATCTATATGTGTATCTGTATATCTATCTATATGTGTATCTGTGTATCTATCTATATGTGTATCTATCTATATGTGTATCTATCTATATGTGTATCTATCTATATGTGTATCTATCTATATGTGTATCTATCTATATG
>NC_069507.1:4379483-4516983 GCF_027579735.1 Bombina bombina
GACCGTGTCGTCTACTGGAAGCAGATTTAGTTATCTTTTTGTTTAGCTGTTTGTTCAAACTCAAGCAATGTTCTTGAACTTTTAGTGCAGAGTCTGGTAGCCATTGTTACCTGTTAAATTTCATTTGTTTGAAAAGCGTTGACTTTGAATAAATTTTTATACTCTATTGTGTTTGGTTTGTGACTGCACCTAGATGTGCTTCAGGCCATCCCCACAGGCTGTGTACTTGTTTCTCTTTCAGAAGCTTAATGAGTCGGTGCCTTTCCTTGTGTACCAAGGCTCCCACATATTAGTCTGTATGCCTGTCAGTGTGCCCGTCTGCACATAGGGGATAGTGTATGCCAAATGAGCAAAGTCCGTTACCAGCAACTCCGGCACGCATAGCCCCAAACCAGAAATCCTGAAGACGTCACCCACACAAGCACAAGCTCCTGGAGCTGAAATTCGGGTGAACCACTCTACAAAAGAATGTATGAGGACAAAAAAGTAGCAGGCACTGCAAACAGGTGCAAGGAAGTCCTTAGTTTTATTAGCAATAAAAGACAAAAAAAGTAAAAAACGAAGTATACAAACAAAAGGATAACAAAACAGACCATGGCGGTGAAGACAGGTGTCTGACGCGTTTTGCGCCCCCTACAGGCGCTTACTCATAGACAGGATACGTACAAACTATATTGTGCTATTTATACCCTACACCAGGAAACAACCTATGGTGAACCAGAGTGAATTATAATATACAGATAGCGTTATGCAAGTCTGTTTCTTTTAAGAGAGCACAAAAAAATGTGAATGTACTAGCTGACCATACGTGATGGAATTAATAGTGATAGTGTATGCCAGTCTGTGCCTGTCAGTGTGTGCCAAGCTGCACATAGGGGATAGTGTATGGCAGTCTGTGCCTATGTCAGTGTGTGCCAGGCGGCACATATTAGTGTGTGTGTGCCAGGCGGCACATATTAGTCTGCGCGGGCCAGGCTGCACGCAATTAGTCTGCGCGGGCCAGGCGGCACGCAATTAGTCTGCGCGTGTGGGAGAAGCCATGGGTTTGCAGGCACCAGCTTTTCTTTCTAATGGAAGGGAGAGTCCACAAATTAATTTATTACTTTTTGGAAATACAACACCTGGCCATTAGGAGGAAGCAAAGACACCGAAAGCCAAAGCTATAAGTATCCCTCCCACTTCCTCCATTTCCTCAGTAATTTTTTGCCTTAATCTACTAAATGAGGTATGCAGAGAAAGTGCTCTGAAGAAATTGGATTTTTAAGTTCCTTAATGGATTGTTTCCTGCAAGAAAGGACTGGGGTATGTTTAGTAGCCATTTAATCCTTTTAGTAAGAGTTTTGGTGAAGTTAGATTCTGGTTGTCGCTGGGAATCGCTCCAGATAACTTAGAGAGCAATGTCTCCTGTTTTATTGTAGAGTCGGTTCTCCTCAAAACCAAAACCCAGGTAGCAAGAATGGACAGAAACAAGCTTCTTACAAAGAACACAAACACCAAAACGAGGAGAATGAGATCACTAAACCTAGAGAAAACATATGTTTTACAACCAGATATAGCAATCAATTTCATTCTATAGTTAAAATCATAAAGAAATACTTACCTGTTTTAAATGGAGACACCACTCTAAGATACAAAATAGACAAAAACATCAAATTTGTAGCTAGAAAAGCTCCAAATATACGGGATAAAATCACACAAAAATTTCATCATAAAACCCCACCCAACACCAATTGGTTAACACCAACTAGAGGAAATTTTAAATGTGGCCATATACCATGCAAGTATTGAAGCTCTACATTTAATTCCTCACAAACCAATAAATCATATCCAATTACAACTAGAATGGATTGCACTTCCACTCATGAGATATACCTTATAACATGCACATATTGTAAACAACAGTATACAGGTATCACAACACGACCGTTAAAAGACCGCATTAGAGAACACCTCTTATCAAAAGAAAAAGAATTTCCAAGAACCCCGGTAGCTAAACATTTCCATACACATGATCAGAAACTATCAAATTTTTCCTTTAAGGCAATAGAACAGATTCAGAAGGATCCATTAGGGAGTGATAGGAATAGGACATTATCAAAAAGAGAAGTAATATTGGATATTCACGCTACAGACTAGAATCCCACAAGGCATGAATAAGAAATATGATGTGAACTTATATATAGACTAACATTCAAATAATTGTCTCCCTCCATGCTCAATACATGAAAATAGTATATTCAGGTCCCAGTTATTTCAAATGACCAACTAGACTCCCAAAGGTTGCATATATCCTTTAATTTTCCGTTGCATATATCCTCTAATTTTCCTTGTAACTCCTTTTTCTCTTTTTTTAATCCCTCTCCCTCCTCATATCCAGTTAGTTCTTGCCCATTTCTATCAGATTTTAATTGGCACACAATCTTATGGTTTTAAATTTTAGAATATAGGTGTCCCTGCTTTATCTCTTCTCTTTGACTTTAATGATTGGAGATAGCCAGTCTCTATTAATTCAATACATAGAATTCATAATTCTTGGAGATGTGCATGAATATACCATCATACATATAACATTTTGCTATATATTCAAATCTACATGCAATAGAGACTCCTATAACAATAAGCATCATTAAGTTCGCTAACTTACAAAGTTCTCAGTACCCCTGATTCCCAGGGTTTTATTGTCATCTGTGACACATACTGTTTTGTGTCCTTTAATTCCTGTTCATAAAAGAATAAGCACCAATTGATATTAACTCTCTCTAATAGTTTTTATCTTTTCTTCCTTTATCATTATTACCTTTTATTCTAGATTGTTTGTCAATTTAGTTCTTCATCTAGCCAGTATTGGGACATATGAAAAAGTTACTCCATGATAGGGGTCATATTAAGTGTTCCCCTAAATGTGAACTTGCATTATACTTATATCTTACAAAAAAGCCCCATTTCTTGGCCTATTTATTATTATTATTATTATTATTCTTTATTTATAAAGCGCCAACAGATTCCGCAGCGCTGTTCATAGGTAACAAAGATAAAAGGACAGTACAATATGAGACACCAGACAAAATTTAACAAACAAATACAGGAGGAATTGGGAGCCCTGTTCCCGTGGGAACTTACAATCTAAATGGGTAGGAGGGTGAGAAACAGGAGGTGGGGACTGCAAAGGTGGGAATGTTGTTAGTGTGAAGTTAGATGAGGGCAACTATTAGGCAAGTGGAATTCATTAGCTACTGATTTGGTTATAGGCTTCCCTGAACAAGTAGGTCTTTAGGGAGCGTTTAAAGGAGGAGAGGTTGGGGGAAAGTCTGACAGCACGAGGAAGTGCGTTCCAGAGGGTTGGTGCCGCACGAGAGAAGTCCTGTAGTCTAGCATGAGAGGAGGTGATGGTAGAAGAGGCAAGGAGTAGATCGTTGTTGGATCTTAGGGGACGGGCTGGAGTATATTTGTTGATGAGTGAGGACAGGTATGGGGGGGCTGCATTGTTAAGGGCTTTGTAGGTCAAAGTGAGAATTTTGAATTTAATTCTGCTGTGAATGGGGAGCCAGTGAAGGGACTCACAGAGGGGTGCGGCAGATACAGAGCGTCAGGAGAGGTGGATTAGCCTAGCAGAGGCATTTAGGATGGATTGAAGGGGGGAGAGGCGGGAGAGAGGAAGGCCAGTTAGTAGGTTGTTACAGTAGTCAAGCCGGGAAATTACTAGGGAATGGATTAGCTGTTTAGTAGTTTCAGCACTCAGAAAAGGACGAATTTTGGAGATATTGCATAGGTGGTTGCGACAGGATGAAGAGAGCGATTGGATGTGGGGTATGAAGGACAGATTGGAGTCGAGTGTAACTCCAAGGCAGCGGACTTGGGGTGATGGGGAGATAGTGGTGTCACCGACAGTGATAGTAAAGTTAGAAACTGGAGTAGAATTAGTTGGGGGGATTAGAAGAAGCTCAGTCTTGGACATGTTGATTTTTAGGTGGTGAGAGGCCATCCAGGAAGAAATGCCAGATAAGCAGCTGCTGATGTGGGAAAGGACAGACGGAGAGAGTGCAGGGGTGGATAGGTAGATCTGAGTATCATCAGCATAGAGGTGATAGTTAAAGCCATAGCTACTAATAAGTTGACCCAGCGAGGAAGTATAAATAGAGAAGAGTAGAGGGCCTAGAACAGAGCCTTGAGGTACTCCAACAGACAGAGGCAGTGGAGAGGATGAGTCACCAGCAAATGAGACAGAAAAGGACCTATTAGAGAGATAAGAGTGGATCCAGGAGAGGGCAATGTCACAGAGCCCAAGGGAGCTGAGAGTCCGTAAGAGGAGGGGATGGTCAACAGTGTCAAAGGCAGCAGACAGGTCAAGTAAGATAAGTATAGAATAGTGGCCATTGTTTTTAGCAGAAAGAAGATCGTTAGTAACCTTGGTGAGGGCGGTCTCAGTTGAGTGTTGGGGACGGAAGCCAGATTGCAGGGGGTCAAGCAGTGAGTTGGAGGATAGGAAGTGTGTTAGGCGATTGAAAACTAGTTTTTCCAGGACTTTAGAAGCTAGCGGAAGTAGTGATATGGGGCGGTAGTTTGCAGGAGAATTGGGGTCGAGGGAGGGTTTTTTGAGGATGGGGGTGACCTTTGCATGTTTGAAGGATGATGGAAATGAACCAGTAGTAAAGGATCGGTTGAATATGTGAGTAAGAGCTGGGGTGAGGGTAGAGGACAGAGAGGGTATTAGATGTGAAGGGATAGGGTCAAGGGGGCATGTAGTGAGGTGTGAGGAAGATATTGGGGAACTCGCTTCATTCTCAGTGGTTGGGGGGAAGGTACTGAGAGTGTTGGAGGGGGTGACCGGGGGCGCAGTTGAAAGGTTGCAGTCTTGTGGTGGGATGTTGCTTCTGATGTTAAGTGTTTTGTTGAAAAAGTAATCTGCCAAGTCTTGAGCACTAAAGTCAGATGAGGGGGGTGGTGCAGGTGGATAGAGGAGAGTGTTGAAAGTGGAGAAGAGACGTTTAGGGTTTGAGGAGTGAGAAGATATGAGAGAAGAGAAGTAGTTTTGCTTGGCTAAGTGAAGGGCAGAGGAGTAAGAATAAAGAATGAACTTATAGTGTAGGAAATCGTGTTCAGAGCGGGATTTCCTCCAGGCACGTTCAGCAACACGGGAGCATTTTTGTAGAAAGCGTGTTTGCTGAGAGTGCCAGGGCTGGAGCTGACGACGTGGGGTTTTGCGTATTTGTGGAGGAGCAAGGGTGTCGAGTGCAGAGGAAAGAGTATTGTTATAGTGGTTTGTAGCAAGGTCAGGGCAGGATACCATGGAAGTGTGGGGAAGACGTTTTTGAATAAGGTTAGAAAGTTGGAGAGGATCCACAGTGTGCAGATTTCTACAGGTGCGGAGGCGGGGGGGTAGAAATAGGTTTAGCCTGTACATTGAGATTATAGGTGAGCAGATGGTGGTCTGAGATGGGAAATGGGCGACAGGTGACATCAGAAGGGGAGCAGAGGTAGGAGAATACCAGATCAAGAGAATGTCCGTCAGTTAGTAGGGAATAGGGTGGATTGTGAAAGACTAAAGGAGTTTGTGAGTGAGAGAAGTTTAGAGGCAGCAGGGGTAGATGGGTTATCAATGGGGATGTTGAAGTCCCCTAAGATTAGAGCAGGTGTATTTGTAGAGAGAAAGTGAGAAAGCCAGGCAGCAAAGTTGTCGAGGAATTTACATATAATCTTACTACTAATATTAACTGTATGGTTATATATGTATAATAATGTTAACACATTTTTTGCATTTTGTTCTGCCTTGTTTCCTCCTGCTGTATACATATAGTATATATGGATCATTTGTTTACACTATTAGGTGTACCATGGTGTTACATTTCCCTACCTACTAGCCAATACTACCAATTCTATACAAGGGTTAACTTGTACACACCTTTCCAAATCCAATTCTAATTAGTCTAATACACCTACAAAAGGACCCCCAGCAGCAGGAAACACTATCTCTGAAGAGCATGTGCTCATGCGCGAATCGCGTAAGATAGGAGCTTACCTGTTGGTTTGCATGGAAGCCTGCTCCTAATAAAACTCTTTTGCATTCACTGACAAGACTCGGCGCTCCTTTTTCCTCATCTTACATGGTACTGTGTGTAGCTACGATTACGCTCATTTTCCCTATGGTATCTGATTTTTTTCTTTGTGATGCAGGGTATTCTCTCTTGCAAAATGTATCGAGTCCACGGATTCATCCATACTTGTGGGATATTCTCCTTCCTAACAGGAAGTGGCAAAGAGAGCACCCACAGCAGAGCTGTCTATATAGCTCCTCCCTTAGCTCCACCCACCCAGTCATTCTCTTTGCCTACTCTAAGTGCTAGGAAGGGTAAAGTGAGTGTGGTGACAAAAATGCTAGTTTTTATTTTCTCAAGCAAAAGTTTATTTTAAATGGTACCGGT
Organism: Bombina bombina; assembly: GCF_027579735.1. Taxonomy (NCBI): domain Eukaryota; kingdom Metazoa; phylum Chordata; class Amphibia; order Anura; family Bombinatoridae; genus Bombina; species Bombina bombina. The sequence goes on from NC_069507.1 coordinate 4,385,903, forward strand.
GTGTATTATTCACTCTCTGGCAGAAAAGGGATGAAGATTTATGCAAGGAGGATGATGATTTTAGCACTTTGTAACTAAGATCCACTGCTGTTCCCACAGAGGCTGAGAAGTACAGGAAAACTTCAGTTGGGGGGAACGGTTTGCATGCTAAGCTGCATTGAGGTATGTTCAGTCAATTTATTTCTAGACAGACTGTGATATTTCTAGAAAAGGCTGACAGTATCCCCATGAGGGAAGGGTAAGCTGTATTCAGACACTTAGTATGGAATCCCAGCTTGCATAAAGGGCTCAGTTGTTACTGGTGACACTTATAGGAAAAACGCTTTTTTATTGAAAACTTAACGTTTTTTGAGGGACTTTAAGGGGTCATTGTGGCTTATTTAAGGGTTATTAACCCACATGGCTAGTTTAGAAACACTGTGGTGTGTTTCTTTTAGGCCTCACTAACATAGAGTGAGGTGGGAGGGGCCTATTTTCACGCCTCAGTTGCGCAGTTTCTTTTACACAGAAGACATCCAGCTGCTTCTCCAGAGGGTCCTGCTGTGTTTGAGGGCCTAAAGTTTTTTCCCCACAAATCTATCCTTAAGGGCAGGTAGGCGCCACAGCAGAGCTGTGGCAAGGTGCTGAACGTTTTTATACCGTTTTTTTGTTTTGTCAATCCGGTTTTTACATTAAGGGGTTCATTGTTTATTTGTCTGGTTGTGCTATCTTACTAAGGCTTTATGATTCTACTGTAAAAATTTTGTAAAGTTTACTGCTTTTTTACACTGTTTTGCAGAGTTTGTGAATCTTTTTTTCATTTAAAGGCACAGTACCGTTTTTTTTTTCTAAGTATTATTTACTTTGAATAAAGTGTTTTCCAAGCTTGCTTGTTTCATTACTAGCCTGTTTAACATGTTTGATACCAAGGAAAATCCTTGTTCAATGTGTTTAGAAGCCATTGTGGAAACCCCTCTTAGAATGTGTCCCACTTGCACTGATATGTCTATTAATTTTAAAGAGCATATTATAGCACTTAAAAATATAGCAATAGATGATTCTCAGACAGAAGGAAATGAGGATATGCCATCTAGCTCTCCCCAAGTGTCACAACCAGTAACGCCCGCACAAGTGACGCCAAGTACCTCTAGTGCGTCAAATTTGTTTACTTTACAAGACATGGCCACAGTTATGAATACAACCCTCAGAGGTTTTATCTAAACTGCCTGGGTTACAAGGAAAGTGTGACAGTTCTGGGTTAAGAACAAATGCTGAGCTTTCTGACGCTTTAGTAGCCGTATCCGATATACTCTCACAATGTTCTGAAGTAGGGGTAAGGGATTTGCTGTCTGAGGGAGAGATTTCTGATTCAGGGAAGACGGCCTTTAAATTTAAGCTTGAACACCTCCGCTTGTTGCTCAGGGAGGTATTAGCGACGCTGGATGATTGTGACCCTATAGTGGTCCCAGAGAATTTGTGTAAAATAGACAAATACTTAGAGGTTCCTGTTTACACTGATGTTTTCCAGTCCCTGAGAGGATTGCGGATATTGTTACTAAGGAGTGGGATAGACCAGGTATACCGTTCGCTCCCCCTCCTGTTTTTAAGAAAATGTTTCCCATATCTGACACCATGCGGGACTCGTGGCAGACGGTTCCTAAGGTGGAGGGAGCTATTTCTACTCTCGCCAAGCGTACTACTATACCTATCGAAGATAGTTGTGCTTTCAAAGACCCTATGGATAAAAAATTAGAGGGTCTCCTAAAGAAAATTTTTGTTCATCAAGGTTTTCTTCTCCAACCTATTGTGTGCATTGTTCCTGTAACTACTGCAGCTGCTTTCTGGTTTGAGGCTCTAGAAGAGGCTCTTCAGACGGAGACTCCATTAGAGGATATTATGGATAGAATTAAGGCCCTTAAGTTGGGTAATTCTTTCATTACAGATGCCGCTTTTCAACTGGCTAAATTAGCGGCAAAGAATTCAGGTTTTGCCATTTTAGCGCGCAGGGTGTTATGGCTTAAGTCCTGGTCTGCTGATGTGTCATCAAAATCTAAACTTTTGAACATACCTTTCAAAGGGAAGACCCTATTCGGGCCTGAACTGAAAGAGATTATTTCAGACATCACTGGAGGGAAAGGCCATGCCCTCCCTCAGGATAAAACAAATAAAATGAGGACCAAACAAAATAATTTTCGTTCCTTTCGGACTTCAAGGGTGGTCCCGCTTCAGCTTCCCCCTGCTGCAAAGCAAGAGGGGAATTTTGTCCAATCCAAGTCAGTCTAGAGACCTAACCAGGCTTGGAACAAGGGTAAACAGGCCAAGAAGCCTGCAGCTGCCTCTAAGACAGCATGAAGGGGTAGCCCCCGATCCGGGACCGGATCTAGTAGGGGGCAGACTCTCTCTTCGCTCAGGCCTGGGCAAGAGATGTTCACGATTCCTGGGCTTTAGAAATTGTGTCCCAGGGATATCTTCTGGACTTCAAAGACTCCCCCCAAGGGGGAGATTTCACATTTCTCAATTGTCTGCAAACCAGACAAAGAGAGAGAGGCGTTCTTACGCTGTGTAGAAGACCTACATACCATGGGAGCGATCCGCCCAGTTCCAAAAGCGGAACAAGGGCTAGGGTTTTACTCAAACCTGTTTGTGGTTCCCAAAAAAGAGGGAACTTTCAGACCAATGTTGGATCTCAAAATTCTAAACAAATTCCTCAGAGTACCATCATTCAAGATGGAGACTATTCGGACTATTCTGCCTCTGATCCAGGAGGGTCAATATATGACTACCGTGGACTTAAAGGATGCGTATCTGCACATCTCTATTCACAGAGATCATCATCAATTCCTCAGATTCGTCTTTCTGGACAGGCATTACCAGTTTGTGGCCCTTCCCTTCGGGTTGGCCACGGTTCCCAGAATTTTCACAAAGGTGCTAGGGTCCCTTTTGGCGGTTCTAAGACCGCGGGGCATAGCAGTGGCGCCTTATCTAGACGACATCTTAATTCAAGCGTTGACATCAAGACTGTAGCTTATATCAATCATCAAGGAGGAACACTGAGTTCTCTAGCGATGATGGAGGTAACCAAAATAATCCGATGGGCGGAGACACACTCTTGCCATCTTTCAGCAATCCATATCCCAGGGGTAGAGAACTGGGAGGCGGATTTCCTAAGTCGCCAGACATTTCATCCGTGGGAGTGGGAGCTCCATCCGGAAGTTTTTGCCCTGCTGACTCGGCTATGGGGCACACCAGAATTGGATCTGATGGCGTCCCGTCAGAACGCCAAGCTTCCTTGTTACGGGTCCAGGTCCCGGGATCCCCAGGCAGTACTGATAGATGCTCTAGCAGTGCCCTGGTCCTTCAATCTGGCCTATGTAGTTCCACCGTTTCCTATCCTCCCACGTCTGGTTGCCAGAATCAAGCATTAGAGAGCTTCGGTGATTCTGATAGCACCTGCGTGGCTACGCAGGACTTGGTATGCAGACCTAGTGGACATGTCATCTGTTCCACCCTGGACTCTGCCGATGAGGCATGACCTTCGAATCCAAGGTCCTTTCAAGCATCCAAATCTAATTTCTCTGCGTCTGACTGCTTGGAGATTGAACGCCTGATTTTATCAAAGTGTGATTTTCTCTGAGTCGGTCATTGATACCCTGATTCAGGCTAGAAAGCCTGTCACCAGGAAAATCTATCATAAGATATGGCGCAATTATCTTTATTGGTGTGAATCCAAAGGTTACTCGTGGAGTAAGATTAGGATTCCTAGAATATTGTCTTTTCTCCAAGAAGGATTGGAGAAGGGATTATCAGCTAGCTCCTTAAAAGGACAGATATCTGCTTTGTCTATCTTTTACACAAACATCTGGCAGATGTCCCAGATGTTCAAGCGTTTAGTCAGGCTTTAGTCAGGATCAAGCCTGTATTTAAACCCGTTGCTCCTCCATGGAGCCTAAACTTAGTTCTTAAAGTTCTTCAAAGGGTTTCCATTTGAACCTATGCATTCCATAGATATTAAGCTTCTATCTTGGAAATTTCTGTTTTTAGTAGCTATCTCTTCGGCTCGAAGAGTTTCTGAGTTATCTGCTTTACAGTGTGACTCACCTTATCTTGTTTTCCATGCAGATAAGGTGGTTTTGCGTACCAAACCTGGATTCCTTCCTAAGGTTGTTTCTAATAGGAATATCAATCAGGAAATTGTTGTTCCTTCGCTGTGTCCTAATCCTCCTTCAAAGAAGGAACGTCTGTTGCACAATCTTGATGTGGTTCGTGCTTTAAAGTTCTACTTACAAGCAACTAAAGATTTCCGTCAAACATCTTCATTGTTTGTTGTTTATTCTGGTAAGCGGAGAGGTCAAAAGGCTACGGCTACCTCTTTTTGGCTGAAAAGCATCATCCGTTTGGCTTATGAGACTGCTAGCCAGCAGCCTCCTGAAAGGATTACTGCTCATTCTACTAGAGCAGTGGCTTCCACATGGGCTTTTAAAATGAGGCTTCTGTTGAACAGATTTGTAAGGCGGCAATACTTTTGCTTCTTCGGAGGCTATTTTTGGGAGAAAGGTTCTACAAGCAGTGGTGCCTTCCGTTTAAGGTACCTGTCTTGTCCCTCCCTTCATCCGTGTCCTTAAGCTTTGGTATTGGTATCCCACAAGTATGGATTAATCTGTGGACTCGATACATCTTGCAAGAGAAAACAGAATTTATGCTTACTTGATAAATTTCTTTCTCTTGCGATGTATCGAGTCCACGGCCCGCCCTGTCTATTTAAGACAGGTAGTATATTTTTATTTAAAAAAAACTTCAGTCACCTCTGCACCCTATAGTTTCTCCTTTTCTCTTGTAAGGTGTATCCAGTCCACGGATTCATCCTTTACTTGTGGGATATTCTCCTTCCCAACAGGAAGTGGCAAAGAGCACACAGCAGAGCTGTCCATATAGCTCCCCCTCTAGCTCCACCCCCCAGTCATTCTCTTTGCCGGCTCTAAGCAATCGGAAGGGTAAAGTGAATGTGGTGTTAGAATAGTTTTTATTTTCTACAAGCAAAAGTTTGTTATTTTAAATGGTACCGGTGTGTACTATTTACTCTCTAGCAGAAAGTAGATGAAGATTTCTTCAGGGAGGAAGATGATTTTAGCATGTTGTAACTAAAATTCACTGCTGTTCCCACAAAGGACTGAGGAGTACAAGAAAACTTCAGTTGGGGGGAACGGTTTGCAGGTTAGGCAGCAATAAGGTATGTTCAGTCATTTATTTCTAGACAAGACTGTGACAATGCTAGAAAAGACTGATAAGATCCCCATGAGGGAAGGGTAAGCTGTATTCAGAGACTATGTATGGAATTGCTAGCTTACATTACAGGGCTAATTTATGCTGGTTGACACTGCTTAATGACAAACGGTTTTTATTAGAAAAATTTCGTGTTTGAGACACTTTGAAGGTTCCTTTGGGTTTCTTTCAGGGGTTGTTACCCACATGGCTATTATTAAAACACTTAGGAGTGTTTCTTTAGGCCTCACAGCACCGGAGTAAGGTGGGAGGGGCCTAATTTTGCGCCTCATATGCGCAGTTATATTGACTAGAACTTCAGGCTGTCTTCACATGGAGGGTCCTGCTACAGTTTGAGGGCCCATAAGAAGCTTTTTCCCCACAAATCTGACTCCTAAGGGAAGGTAGGGCCACAGCAGAGCTGTGGCAAGGTGCTGAAGTTATTTTTACCAGTCTTTTTCTTACTATTGATCCGGTTTGGGCATTAAGGGGTTAATCGTTTTTATTGCTAGTGGTGCAATCTTACTAATGCTTTAGGCACATACTGTGAAAAATTCGAAAAGTTTGCTGCATTTTTCACTGTTTTGGAAAATTGTGTGCCTTTTTTATCTCTTAAAGGCACAGTAACGTTTTTTTAGGGGAGTTAGGTGAGAAAAACAATGCGCTAGATAGGATCTGGGCTACACATAAAAAACAGGCAATCCCTAAGCCTGGAAACGATCAAGAGTACAAAAATGGGTATATATGTGAGCGCCAATGTGTGAAACACAATTGGCAATAGATCTTTTTAGTAATGGCTTCTATATCAATATTTTTATCAATATCTTTTGGTTTTATATCAATTAAATTTAAAAAAGAACGGTCCACAAAGTACTGGTAATATGAAATATAAAATATAAAATCAGAAATATATGAAATACAAAGTGTAAGAAATAATCATTAATTTTATTGTTGAAATTTAATTATTAATTCATAAAGAAAAAGTATATAAAAAGAATAGAAAGTACACAAAAGCAGTACTAATAATGATTAATCTCCCTATTGGTACCAATCTTATTGCTAAACTAATAATATACTTCAGAATAATATATATATATATATATATATATATATATATATATATAGACAGTCTAAAAGAATATGTAAACACTCTAAAAGAAACCTTTGAGAAAGGTAACCTTAAACAGTTATCCTGAGTTAAAAGTTATAGCAGTTGATATGCTTACAATCTGGTTTAAGCATATACTTAAAATGTCCCTTTTGTTTGAAAAAGTGATCCACTCCTGTTAAATTTTAAATCTGAGTGAGCGGTATAATCAACTTGTTATCACAGTAAGCCAGCATGTGAAAGTAGAGTTAATATTAGGAGCTCCAGTTATCCGTATGGGAGACTTTCAGCAAAATATCATTTCAGTCTGTTTATTCCACAAAACGTGCTTATATTCGAAACAGTTTCAAAGCCGAAACTGGTACCTTATTGAGATCTGCTGCCAATCCTCCCCTAAACTGACGATGATTGGCAGCAGATCTCAATAAGGTACCAGTTTCGGCTTTGAAACTGTTTCGAATATAAGCACGTTTTGTGGAATAAACAGACGCAATAAACATTGCGGATATTGTTACTAGGGAGTGGGATAAACCAGGTATTCCCTTCGTTCCCCCTCCAGTTTTTAAGAAAATGTTCCCCATATCTAACCCCATACGGGACTCGTGGCAGACGGTTCCTAAGGTGGAGGTGGCTGTTTCTTCACTTGCTAAACACACAACTATACCAATCGAAGACAGTTGTGCTTTTAAAGACCCTATGGATAAAAAAATTAGAGGGTTTACGTAAGAAAATTTTTGTTCAACAAGGTTTTCTTCTCCAACCTATTGCGTGCATTGTTCCTGTAACTACTGCAGTGGCTTTCTGGTTTGAGGCGCTGGAAGATGCGCTCCAGACGGAGACCTCATATGAGGACATTATGGACAGAATTAAGGCTCTTAAGCTGGCTAATTCTTTTATCACAGATGCCGCTTTCCAACTAGCTAGTTAGCGGCAAAAAATTCAGGTTTCGCCATTTTAGCGCGCAGGGCGTTATGGCTAAAGTCCTGGTCGGCTGATGTGTCGTCAAAATCCAAACTATTGAACATCCCTTTCAAAGGAAATACCCTTTTTGGGCCTGAATTGAAAGAGATTATTTCAGAAATCACTGGGGGAAAATGCCATGCTCTCCCCCAAGACAAGTCCTTCAAGACGAAGAACAAACAAAATAATTTTCGTTCCTTTCGGAATTTCAGGAGCGGTCTCGCTTCACCCTCCCCTGCTGCAAAGCAAGAGGGTAATACTTCACAACCCAGGGCAGCCTGGAAACCTTATTATGGACAGTTTCATACCGAACGGCCTTAACAAGGATTTTGAGCTACATCATTTCTTATAAGCTCATTACCTACACACCCTCCAATAAATCTTCTTATTAACCAATAACATGTAACCCTCATTCGTCTTAGGATACAAATGTAACAATATTAAACTGCAAATATAATGAATTAGTAACAACAAGAATAATATCGGGTCTGAGATTATAATCCTTACCTATTCTCAATTTTAATAATGCTATTAAATAGGATTAATTGTGTGTAGAAAATTATCTATATATACACTAGTGATTTAGGTTTTTGATGCGATCACTAAGAAGGCAGGACCCTATTTATATTAACTAATATGAATACAGATAATTCTGGTTTAGATAAGAAATATCAGAATATTAGAAATTGATATGAATGTTCTTTACCGATTTGGTATATAATAATTGTAAATATTATTCACTGATGATGTAAATGCTATTTACCGATATGGTATATATTAGACTCGCTAGAGAAAACTATCTCAGTAAATTGTGTTTAGGATGCTTATAGGTGAGTACTGTTCGTTAAATAAGATTGCCCTTAACTGATGCTAATGCATATATATTGTCTAAAGTTTTCACTGGAAACATTTGCACTTTAAGACAGCCCGTTTTTTACCTCAAATGAAATTCTATGCCCACTTCCAAAATGGAGGACTTTATACCGGATATCCGGTTTAACGAATTTGAAGGATTCAAATAAGGTCTTTATACATGTGCACACCATTCCTTGATAAAGCTCATTAGCGAAACGTACGTCGGATACATCGTTCCCTGGCGTCCTTCCAAGTATCTGCACACCAATAAGGAGAGCAACATATACTGGACTCGTAAGGGGGAGGTTGTGTGGTTTAGTTTCTTCTGTTATGTGTGATCAGTCCACGGGTCATCATTACTTCTGGGATATAACTCCTCCCCAACAGGAAATGCAAGAGGATTCACCCAGCAGAGCTGCATATAGCTCCTCCCCTCTACGTCAGTCCCAGTCATTCTCTTGCACCCAACGACTAGATAGGATGTGTGAGAGGACTATGGTGATTATACTTAGTTTTTATGACTTCAATCAAAAGTTTGTTATTTTAAAATAGCACCGGAGCGTGTTATTACTTCTCTGGCAGAGTTTGAGGAAGAATCTGTCAGAGTTTTTTTACTATGATTTTAACCGGAGTAGTTAAGATCATATTGCTGTTCTCGGCCATCTGAGGGAGGTAAAGGCTTCAGATCAGGGGACAGCGGGCAGAGGAATCTGCATTGAGGTATGTAGCAGTTTTTATTTTCTGAATGGAATTGATGAGAAAATCCTGCCATACCGTTAAAATGACATGTATGTATACACTTCAGTATTCTGGGGATGGTATTTCACCGGAACTACTCTGTTAAAGGTCACTAATCCTTTTTAATAACTATTTATCATGTTAAACGTTTTTGCTGGAATGTAGAATCGTTTACATTGCTGAGGTACTGTGTGAATAAATATTTGGGCATTATTTTCCACTTGGCAGTTTTTTTGCTTTATTTGTGACAGTTTCGTTTCTCTTCACTGCTGTGTGGGAGAGGGAGGGGCCGTTTTGGCGCTCTTTGCTACGCATCAAAAAATACCAGTCAGTTACTTTTATTTTTCCTGCATGATCCGGTTCATCTCTGATAGATCTCAGGGGTCTTCAAACTTCTTTGAAGGGAGGTAAATTCTCTCAGCAGAGCTGTGAGAATTCTTATAGTGACTGTGAATAAAAACGTTGCTTTGTATTTTTTATGTCAAATTTAATTATTGTTATTTTACTAATGGGAACAAACCTTTGCTAAAAGTTTTGTTGTTTTAAAGTTTGATGCTATAACTGTTTTTCAGTTCACTATTTCAACTGTCATTTAATCGTTAGTACCTCTTTGAGGCACAGTACGTTTTTTGCTAAAAAAGATTATAACCAAGTTGTAAGTTTTTTTGCTAGTGTGTTAAACATGTCTGACTCAGAGGAAGATATCTGTGTCATTTGTTCCAATGCCAAGGTGGAGCCCAATAGAAATTTATGTACTAACTGTATTGATGCTACTTTAAATAAAAGTCAATCTGTACAATGTGAACAAATTTCACCAAACAGCGAGGGGAGAGTTATGCCGACTAACTCGCCTCACGCGGCAGTACCTGCATCTCCCGCCCGGGAGGTGCGTGATATTTTGGCGCCTAGTACATCTGGGCGGCCATTACAGATAACATTACAAGATATGGCTACTGTTATGACTGAAGTTTTGTCTAAATTACCAGAACTAAGAGGCAAGCGTGATCACTCTGGGGTGAGAACAGAGTGCGCTGACAATGCTAGGGCCATGTCTGATACTGCGTCACAGCTCGCAGAGCATGAGGACGGAGAGCTTCATTCTGTGGGTGACGGTTCTGATCCAAACAGATTGGACTCAGATATTTCAAATTTTAAATTTAAATTGGAGAACCTCCGTGTATTACTAGGGGAGGTCTTAGCAGCTCTCAACGATTGTAACACCGTTGCAATACCAGAGAAACTGTGTAGGTTGGATAAATACTTTGCGGTACCCGGCGAGTACTGACGTTTTTCCTATACCTAAGAGACTAACTGAAATTGTTACTAAGGAGTGGGATAGACCCGGTGTGCCGTTCTCACCCCCTCCAATATTTAGAAAGATGTTTCCAATAGACGCCACCACTCGGGACTTATGGCAAACGGTCCCCAAGGTGGAGGGAGCAGTTTCTACTTTAGCTAAGCGTACCACTATCCCGGTGGAGGATAGCTGTGCTTTCTCAGATCCAATGGATAAAAAATTAGAGGGTTACCTTAAGAAAATGTTTGTTCAACAAGGTTTTATATTACAACCCCTTGCATGTATCGCGCCGATTACGGCTGCGGCAGCATTTTGGATTGAGTCGCTTGAAGAGAACCTTAGTTCATCTACGCTAGACGACATTACGGACAGGCTTAGAGTCCTTAAACTAGCTAATTCCTTCATTTCGGAGGCCGTAGTACATTTAACCAAACTTACGGCTAAGAACTCAGGATTCGCCATACAGGCACGTAGGGCGCTGTGGCTAAAATCCTGGTCAGCTGATGTTACTTCTAAGTCCAAATTACTTAATATACCTTTCAAGGGGCAGTCTTTATTTGGGCCCGGTTTGAAAGAGATTATCGCTGACATTACAGGAGGTAAGGGCCACGCCCTACCTCAAGACAAAGCCAAAGCTAAGGCTAGACAGTCTAATTTTCGTCCCTTTCGGAACTTTAAAACAGGAGCAGCATCAACCTCCACTGCACCAAAACAGGAAGGAGCTGTTGCTCGTTACAGGCAAGGCTGGAAGCCTAACCAGTCCTGGAACAAGAGCAAGCAGGCCAGGAAACCTGCTGCTGCCCCAAAGACAGCATGAACCGAGAGCCCCCGATCCGGGACCGGATCTAGTGGGGGGCAGACTCTCTCTCTTCGCCCAGGCCTGGGCAAGAGATGTTCAGGATCCCTGGGCTCTAGAGATCATATCGCAGGGATACCTTCTAGACTTCAAATTATCTCCCCCAAGAGGGAGATTTCATCTGTCAAGGTTGTCAACAAACCAGATAAAGAAAGAAGCGTTTCTACGCTGCGTACAAGATCTGTTATTAATGGGAGTGATCCATCCGGTTCCGCGGTCGGAACAAGGACAAGGGTTCTACTCAAACCTGTTTGTGGTTCCCAAAAAAGAGGGAACTTTCAGGCCAATCTTAGATTTAAAGACTCTAAACAAATTCCTAAGAGTTCCATCGTTCAAAATGGAAACTATTCGGACAATCTTACCCATGATCCAAGAGGGTCAGTACATGACCACAGTGGATTTAAAGGATGCTTACCTTCACATACCGATCCACAAAGATCATCACCGGTATCTAAGGTTTGCCTTCTTAGACAGGCACTACCAGTTTGTAGCTCTTCCATTCGGATTGGCTACGGCTCCAAGAATCTTCACAAAGGTTCTGGGTGCCCTTCTAGCGGTACTAAGACCGCGAGGGATTTCGGTAGCTCCGTACCTAGACGACATTCTAATTCAAGCTTCAAGCTTTCAAACTGCCAAGTCTCATACAGAGTTAGTTCTGGCATTTCTAAGGTCGCATGGATGGAAAGTGAACGAAAAGAAGAGTTCTCTCTTTCCTCTCACAAGAGTTCCATTCTTGGGGACTCTTATAGATTCTGTAGAAATGAAGATTTACCTGACAGAAGACAGGTTAACAAAGCTTCAAAATGCATGCCGCGTCCTTCATTCCATTCAACACCCGTCAGTATCTCAATGCATGGAGGTGATCGGCTTAATGGTAGCGGCAATGGACATAGTACCTTTTGCACGCCTACACCTCAGACCGCTGCAATTATGCATGCTAAGTCAGTGGAATGGGGATTACTCAGATTTGTCCCCTACTCTGAATCTGAATCAAGAGACCAGAAATTCTCTTCTATGGTGGCTTTATCGGCCACACCTGTCCAGGGGGATGCCATTCAGCAGACCAGACTGGACAATTGTAACAACAGACGCCAGCCTACTAGGTTGGGGCGCTGTCTGGAATTCTCTGAAGGCTCAGGGACTATGGAATCAGGAGGAGAGTCTCCTTCCAATAAACATTCTGGAATTGAGAGCAGTTCTCAATGCCCTTCTGGCTTGGCCCCAGTTAACAACTCGGGGGTTCATCAGGTTTCAGTCGGACAACATCACGACTGTAGCTTACATCAACCATCAGGGAGGGACAAGAAGCTCCCTAGCAATGATGGAAGTATCAAAGATAATTCGCTGGGCAGAGTCTCACTCTTGCCACCTGTCAGCAATCCACATCCCGGGAGTGGAGAACTGGGAGGCGGATTTCTTGAGTCGCCAGACTTTTCATCCGGGGGAGTGGGAACTTCATCCGGAGGTCTTTGCCCAAATACTTCGACGTTGGGGCAAACCAGAGATAGATCTCATGGCGTCTCGCCAGAACGCCAAACTTCCTCGCTACGGGTCCAGATCCAGGGATCCGGGAGCAGTTCTGATAGATGCTTTGACAGCACCTTGGAACTTCAGGATGGCTTATGTGTTTCCACCCTTCCCGCTGCTTCCTCGATTGATTGCCAAAATCAAACAGGAGAGAGCATCAGTAATTCTAATAGCACCTGCATGGCCACGCAGGACTTGGTATGCAGATCTAGTGGACATGTCATCCTGTCCGCCTTGGTCTCTACCTCTAAGACAGGACCTTCTGATACAGGGTCCATTCAAACATCAAAATCTAACTTCTCTGAAGCTGACTGCTTGGAAATTGAACGCTTGATTTTATCAAAACGTGGTTTTTCTGAGTCGGTTATTGATACCCTAATTCAGGCTAGGAAGCCTGTTACCAGAAGGATTTACCATAAAATATGGCGGAAATACCTATACTGGTGCGAATCCAAAGGTTACTCCTGGAGTAAGGTTAGGATCGCTAGGATACTGTCTTTTCTACAAGAAGGTTTAGAAAAGGGTTTATCAGCTAGTTCATTAAAGGGACAGATTTCAGCTCTGTCCATCTTGTTACACAGACGTCTGTCAGAAAATCCAGACGTCCAGTCCTTTTGTCAGGCTTTAGCTAGGATCAAGCCTGTGTTTAAAGCTGTTGCTCCACCATGGAGTTTAAACTTAGTTCTTAACGTTTTACAGGGTGTTTCGTTTGAACCCCTTCATTCCATTGATATAAAAATGTTATCTTGGAAAGTTCTGTTTTTAATGGCTATTTCCTCGGCTCGAAGAGTCTCTGAGTTATCAGCCTTACATTGTGATTCCCCTTATCTGATTTTTCACTCAGACAAGGTAGTTCTGCGTACTAAACCTGGGTTCTTACCTAAGGTAGTCACTAACAGGAACATCAATCAAGAGATTGTTGTCCCATCCTTATGTCCAAATCCTTCTTCAAAGAAGGAACGTCTTTTACACAATCTGGATGTAGTTCGTGCCCTCAAGTTCTACTTGCAGGCAACTAAAGATTTTCGTCAAACTTCTTCCTTGTTTGTCGTTTACTCTGGACAGAGGAGAGGTCAAAAAGCTTCTGCTACCTCTCTCTCTTTTTGGCTTCGTAGCATAATACGTTTAGCCTATGAGACTGCTGGACAGCAGCCTCCTGAAAGAATTACAGCTCACTCCACTAGAGCTGTGGCTTCCACTTGGGCCTTTAAGAATGAGGCCTCTGTTGAACAGATTTGCAAGGCTGCAACTTGGTCTTCACTTCATACTTTTTCCAAATTTTACAAATTTGACACTTTTGCTTCTTCGGAGGCTATTTTTGGGAGAAAGGTTCTTCAGGCAGTGGTTCCTTCTGTATAATGAGCCTGCCTTTCCCTCCCGTCATCCGTGTACTTTTGCTTTGGTATTGGTATCCCAGAAGTAATGATGACCCGTGGACTGATCACACATAACAGAAGAAAACATAATTTATGCTTACCTGATAAATTCCTTTCTTCTGTTGTGTGATCAGTCCACGGCCCGCCCTGTTTTTAAGGCAGGTAAATATCTTTTAAATTATACTCCAGTCACCACTTCACCCTTGGTTACTCCTTTCTCGTTGATTCTTGGTCGAATGACTGGGACTGACGTAGAGGGGAGGAGCTATATGCAGCTCTGCTGGGTGAATCCTCTTGCATTTCCTGTTGGGGAGGAGTTATATCCCAGAAGTAATGATGACCCGTGGACTGATCACACAACAGAAGAAAGGAATTTATCAGGTAAGCATAAATTATGTTTTCTGCACTCCTTACCACGGTCTCTGGTATTGTGTTTAGCTCAATCTGAGCAATTACTATATTGTATTGCCAATCCTGTTGTACATGGTGTTTTCAGCAGCTCTTGTGACGCTTTTTATATTTGTATTTTAATAAATCCTTTTATTCAAATATCCTGTACAAGTAACTGTTTACCCAACAGTATAAAAGTGGGTGTGCGCATTCACCTGAGCTTGGTTATAGCTCCATCCCATGTGAGTAATCATTTGCATATATACATTCTGCACTGCAATAAGGTTACAGAGTTTCGCTATGTGGCATATCTTTTCTTTTATATGAGGATCAAATAAGAAAAATAGAAGATTGAAGATTTTCAAGAAGAATCCATATATCCTTATATGAACTTTACACAATTGTCTATGTTTTAAATACATATTTGTGTCACTATTTATCACTTCTATTTTGCATTTTTATCACATTTATTTCACAGCCTGGAAACCTTACCAGGGCTGGAACAAGGGTAAACAGGCCAAGAAGCCTGCAGCTGGTTCCAAGACAGCATGATGGGGTAGCCCCAGATCCGGGACCGGATCTAGTAGGGGGAAGACTCTCTCTCTTCGCTCAGGCCTGGGCAAGAGACATACACGATCCCTGGGCCTTAGAGATTGTATCCCAGGGGTATCTTTTAGAATTCAAGGACTCCCCTCCAAGGGGAAGGTTCCATATTTCTCGTCTGTCTACAGACATGACAAAGAAAGAGGCATTCTTACGCTGTGTAGAAGACCTACATACAATGGGAGTGATCCACCCAGTTCCATTTGCGGAACAAGGGCTGGGGTTTTACTCAAACCTGCTTGTGGTTCCCAAAAAAGGAACTTTCAGACCAATCCTGGATCTCAAAATTTTAAACAAATTCCTCAGAGTCCCATCATTCAAGATGGAGACCATTCGGACAATCTTACCAATGATCCAGGAGGGTCAATATATGACTACCGTGGATCTAAAGGATGCGTATCTGCACATTCCTATCCACCAAGATCATCACCAGTTTCTCAGGTTCGCCTTTCTGGACAAGCATTATCAGTTTGTGGCTCTTCCCTTCGGGTTGGCCACTGCTCCCAGAATTTTCACAAAGGTGCTAGGGTCCCTCCTGGCGGTACTAAGACAGCGGGGCATAGCAGTGGCGCCTTATCTAGACGACATCTTAATTCAGGCGTCAACTTTCCAAAGAGCCAAGTCTCACACGGAAATTGTAGTGGCCTTCCTGAGGTCTCATGGGTGGAAGGTGAACATCAAAAAGAGTTCTCTCTCCCCCCTCACAAGAGTTCCCTTCCTAGGAACCCTAATAGACTTTTAACTACTTACCGAGCTCTTCATTCCATTCCTCGGCCATCTGTAGCTCAGTGCATGGAGACAATCGGACTAATGGTAGCGGCAATGGACATAGTCCCTTTTGCACGGATACACCTCAGACCACTGCAACTATGCATGCTCAAACAGTGGAATGGGGATTATGCAGATTTGTCTCCTCAAATACATTTGGACCAGGGGACCAGAGATTCTCTTCTCTGTTGGTTGTCTCAGGATCACCTGTCTCAGGGAATGTGTTTCCACAGACCAGAGTGGATCATCGTAACGACCTACGCCAGTCTGTTGGGCTGGGGTGCAGTCTGGGACTCCCTGAAAGCTCAGGGCTTATGGTCTCGGGAAGAAGCTCTTCTCCCGATAAACATTCTGGAACTGAGGGCGATATTCAACGCGCTTCAGGCATGGCCTCAGCTAGCTGCGGCCAAATTCATCAGATTTCAGTCGGACAACATCACGACTGTAGCTTACGTCAATCATCAAGACGGGTCAAGGAGTTCCCTATCAATGATGGAAGTAACCAAAATAATCAGATGGGCGGAGGATCACTCTTGCCATCTCTCAGCAATTCACATCCCAGGAGTAGACAACTGGGAGGCGGATTTTCTAAGTCGTCAGACTTTTCACCCGGGGGAGTGGGAACTCCACCCGGAGGTATTTGCCCAGCTGACTCAGCAATGGGGCACTCCAGAATTGGATCTGATGGTGTCCCGTCAGAACACCAAACTTCCTCTTTACGGGTCCAGGTCCCGGGATCCCCAGGCGGTGCTGATAGATGCTCTAGCAGCGCCTTGGTCCTTCAATCTGGCCTATGTTTTTCCACAGTTTCCTCTCCTCCCTCGTCTGGTTGCCAGAATCAAGCAGGAGAGGGCTTCGGTGATTCTAATAGCGCCTGCGTGGCCACGCAGGACCCGGTATGCAGACCTAGTGGACATGTCATCTGTGCCACCATGGACACTACCAATGAGGCAGGACCTTCTAATACAAGGTCCTTTCAAACATCCAAATCTAATTTCTCTGCGTCTGACTGCTTGGAGATTGAACGCCTAATTCTATCAAAGCGTGGTTTCTCTGAGTCGGTTATTGATACCCTGATTCAGGCTAGAAAGCCTGTCACCAGGAAAATCTACCATAACATTTGGCGAAAATATCTTTTTTGGTGCGAATCCAAGGGTTACTCATGGAGTAAGGTTAGGATTCCCAGAATTTTGTCTTTTCTCCAAGACGGATTGGAGAAAGGATTATCAGCTAGTTCCTTAAAGGGACACTGTACTCAAAAATTTTCTTTTGTGATTCACATAGAGCATGCAGTTTTAAGCAACTTTCTAATTTACTCCTATTATCAAATTTTCTTCATTCTCTTGGTATGTTTATTTGAAAAGCAAGAATGTAAGTTTAGATGCCGGCCCATTTTTGGTGAACAACCTGGGTTGTCCTTGCTGATTGGTCAGCACCAATAAACAAGTGCTGTCCATGGTACTGAAGCAAACATTTGCTGGCTCCTTAGCTGAGATGCCTTCTTTTTCAAATAAAGATAGCAAGAGAACTAATTAAAATTGATAATAGAAGTAAATTAGAAAGTTGCTTAAAATTGCATGCTCTATCTGAATCATGAAAGAAAAAATTTGGGTTCAGTGTCCCTTTAAGGGGACAGATATCTGCTTTGTCTATTCTTTTTCACAAACGTCTGGCAGAGGTACCAGACGTTCAAACGTTTAGTCAGGCTTTAGTCAGAATCAAGCCTGTCTATAGATCTGTGGCTCCGCCATGGAGTCTGAATTTAGTTCTTTCAGTTCTGCAAGGGGTTCCGTTTGAACCTTTACATTCCATAGATATTAAGCTTTTATCTTGGAAAGTTTTGTTTTTGGTAGCTATCTCTTCTGCTCGAAGAGTTTCAGAGTTATCTGCTTTACAGTGTGATTCACCTTACCTGGTGTTCCATACAGATAAGGTAGTTTTGCGTACCAAACCTGGTTTTCTTCCTAAGGTTGTGTCTAATAAGAATATTAATCAGGAAATTGTTGTTCCTTCTCTGTGTCCTAATCCTTCGTCGAAGAAGGAACGTCTGTTACACAATCTCGATGTGGTTCGTGCTTTAAAGTTCTATTTACAAGCAACTAAGGATTTCAGACAAACAACTTCTTTGTTTGTTTATCTATTCTGGTAAGAGGAGAGGTCAGAAGGCGACCGCTACCTCTCCTTTTGGCTGAAAAGCATCATCCGTTTGGCCTATGAGACTGCTGGCCAGCAGCCTCCTGAAACAATTACTGCTCATTCTACCAGAGCAGTGGCTTCCTCATGGGCTTTTAAAAATGAGGCTTCTGTTGAACAGATTTGTAAGGCAGCGACTTGGTCTTCGCTGCATACTTTTTCCAAATTTTAGAAATTCGATACTTTTGCTTCTTCGGAGGCTATTTTTGGGAGAAAGGTTTTACAAGCAGTGGTGCCTTCCGTTTAAGGTACCTGTCTTGTTACCTCCCTTCATCCGTGTCCTAAAGCTTTGGTATTGGTATCCCACAAGTAAAGGATGAATCCGTGCACTGGATACACCTTACAAGAGAAAACAGAATTTATGCTTACCTGATAAATTACTTTCTCTTGTGGTGTATCCAGTCCACGGCCCGCCCTGTCATTTTAAGACAGGTGGTTTTTATTTTTAAACTACAGTCACCACGGCACCCTATGGTTTCTCCTTTTTCTTCCTAACCTCCGGTCGAATGACTGGGGGGTGGAGCTAGAGGGGGAGCTATATGGACAGCTCTGCTGTGTGCTCTCTTTGCCACTTCCTGTTGGGAAGAAGAGTATCCCACAAGTAAAGGATGAATCCGTGGACTGGATACACCACAAGAGAAAGTAATTTATCAGGTAAGCATAAATTCTGTTTTTCTTCCTAGCCTTCGGTCGAATGACTGGGGGGTGGAGCTAAGGGAGGAGCTATATAGACAGCTCTGCTGTGGTGCTCTCTTTGCCACTTCCTGTTAGGAAGGAGAATATCCCACAAGCATGGATGAATCCGTGGACTCGATACATCGCAAGAGGGAGAAATTTATCAGGTAAGCATAAATTCTGTTTTTTACATACAGAGAGAAGCGCTCTCACAGAAATGAACAACCGGCTCAATAACATTGTTCTATGGCATTTTATCACCTGGGTGCAGCTTCTTTTCAGCCCAGTAATGCTTTTTACAGAGTAGAACTTTCCTGTAGTGCAGACATCCTCAAACTTGACCCTCCAGAGGTTTTGGAACTACATTTCCCATGATGCTCAGCCAGCATATCAGCTGGCTGAGCATCATGAGAAATGTATTTCCAAAACCTCTGGAGGACCAAGTTTGAGGATGTCTGCTGTAGTAGATCAGTCTGATCCCACCTATTACAGGCAGTCTAGCGCCTAATAGAAATTTGCATATTTTCTATATGTTCAGGACTTTGCTGCCATCTTGATGGCTGTTTTAAAATATGACACAGTGAATCTAAAAAGGGAAAAGTACATTTTATTTACTTAGTATTGTCAGGGTCAGAGAACCATTGTGATTTCCTCGTTTTCAATTTTGTCAATATCCTTCCCAGTGTGGATTTTACCTAAGATGGTTTAGTTTCTATTAGGATATTTCCAGGGTTTACCCATTTTTATTTATAACAGGTAAAATTCCCATTGCTGGTCATTTGTGTATTTACCTGGGACTGATCCTATATACCTGGGTCTGATCCTATATACCAGGGTTTATGTATGCCTTTTTGATATATGGGATAGCATTGCAGAGGCTGTTTGTCTTCGCATACCAGAATTATTCTTAGTTTTTCCTCTGGGGGTTTTTCCATTTTTATTTTCATTGCCATATCTGCTCCTTTCTACTATTTGAGATATTTATCTCTGGTAGTGTTAGGGGTTAATGTGAACCTGACTGGAGCCATCTTGTTCCTGGCAGCCATCTTGTGATGATTAGCATCCATTTTGTAATGATTAGACTTTATTATAAGGGTTTATTCTCTAGTAAGAAAATATGCTTGTTATTGTATTTTCCTTAGCCGGTTAGCCTTGTAGAAAGTCCCTGGCCTCACGCCCAGAAGAATGTTATATCAATAAGATGGTCAGGCGACCTTGTTGTCTGCGCAGATGCATGGTTTATTATGACTATATATATATATATATATATATATATATATATATATATATATATATATATATATATATTGTTTATGAGCTAGTGAATTTCCAGAACAATACTGTGTATAACTGTGTAAAATGACGCGGTCCTAACGTGTCATCCCCTTAACCCTGTATGCTGTTAACTGAAGTCTATAAGACATGCTTGCACTGTTCAATAAACATGAATGGCTTTAGATCATATTGCTGCGTGGTCTGAGTCATTCTAAAGGATATCCTTATCAGATAATCTACATCTGCTTCAGGTGGTACAGTGGGTCAGGGGCTTCGGCCTGACCTGACACTCCCCCCATGAAACCAACACCTTACAGGTAGTTTCATAGCATCACCAGTGTTTTAAAATCTTTCCAGGACAATGTCATTCCTGGTGACCTTATCACATGGGTTACTCTAAAGGTGTCTCTTTCAGTGAGACCTACATAGCCTTTTGGTCAGCTTGGTGGTTATACAGTTTGAGTGGTTGTTTTGACTCCAGCTGTCGGTATTGTGCTTCTTATCCAGCTAAAGGAATTTCCTTTTCTGGAGGTTGACGTACCGTTCTTTATCTAGTATGTCTGTCCTAGAGGGATTTGAACTACTGGACAGTCTATGCCCACTCTCTCTCTAAGCAGTTATGTGTTTTATGGGATGCAGTCAGTGATTGTACTTGCTTGCATTATGAGAAATGTTTCTCCTCTTTCTGAGCTATTAATCAGCAGGCTCTAGTGGTCCAGTAGATCGCTTAGCCGCCTAGTATCCGGAGGATTGGGAGTTAGAATCCAGCTACAGCTAATTTCTTCTTCCCTTTTTATGACATTAAATAGGATTATTTATTAATAAGGTGATGGACGATCATACATGGTAGTTTTGTTATTACCATTGCTTGCCCTCTATTTGTTCCTATATGGATCTAATCTCGCCTAGCAGTTTTCTGCTTTTCCGAGCCTTACATCTCCTTTTTTATTTATTTTCATATATGGAGTGAGCCTTGATAGCTTGGAAGCTTTTACTTGTCCCTTTCATTTGAAAGACCCAGGTTCAATTCCTTTTTAGGGTCTGTCTGAATTTATCTGCTGTTTTGTCAGCGTTCTCAGGGTGCTTAGAAGATCTAGCATCCATGGGAGTGTTTGTCCCTGTTTTTTTTTTTTTTTTTAATTTTCAAAAGTTTATTGAAATCAAAACACTTACATCAAAATAAATCATGTGAAATAAATAACATCTTGAAATATTACACATCAGATTTGTGAGCAAAATAAAGTGGAGGGAAGGGGGACATGGGGATAAAAATCAAAGTACAGTTACTATGAATGCAAAGGATAGAAAATAAAAGTGCTGCTTAGCATGCATTCCAAACCAATATGATTCAGTCATGACATCATGAATATTTGAGACAGTTTCTATTGTAGAGCTAGGTTGGGTTACATATATATGAGTGTGAGGAATATTTCTGTATGTATGACTCCCACATAAAAATCATTTGGACATATAGGTCTATGTTTTTGTTTTTCATATAGGAGTATTCTTCTAAAGAGATTGTGTGATGGCACTCTGAGTGCCATTGATTGAGAGACGGAACCTCCTCTGTTTTCCTTTTCCTAGCTATCAAAATTTTAAAGCTGTTAATATATGGAATAGTTTTTTTGACGGAGTTAGGAGTTTGTTCAGAACTTTATTAAAAAGCCACAGACAAGGGTCAAGAGGCATGTATACTCCTAGGATTTTGCTTGACTCCTTGGCTATTTCGGACCAGATGGGAGTTAATTTATCACATTGCCACCAAACATGAGACGTGGCATTCTGAAGAACCACATCTCCAGCAATGTGCCGATTTAAGTTTATATATCTTTTTACACCTTTCAGGAGTTGGGTACCATCGCTGTAAGATTTTTAGGTTTAGTTCTACAAATTTGCATGAGATTTTTTAATGTTGGCAAAAATTTGTAATGCATCCACATAAGTGATATCTGTACCTAGTTCTGAGTTCCATCTATCAATATAATATGGAAGGGATCCCTGTGGTTGCTGCAACAGCATTGCGTGAATGATAGTGCATGTCTAGCCGGAGTGGATTTGTGACAAAGAGATTCAAAAGGTGTCATTGATCTGATCAAGTTATTGGATTGGGGATGAGAGGTGATATGAGTGACGTCTATTCCTTAAAGACAAAAAATCCTGTGGAAATTAGTTCTTCTATATTTGGAGAATAGTGTTCATTTCCAAGGTGATGGATCTGTAAGGATCAAAGGGGTGTACCTACAAGTTTAGGGGCTATCGAAAGACCAGGTCGGAATTCGTAATTATGTGTTAATGGTGTCAGTGGCGAGAATTTGGATGAAATATTCGGGTATTCTGTAAGGATCTTGTCCCAAATTTTAAACGTTTCCGATATTGATTGGGAGAAGAATTTTAGAAATTTAACTCTGTCTTTTGGTGACCAACATAATTGATCAAGATGTTGATTTTGGGTTATATCGTGTTCATATTGGACACAGGTTTTGTCAGTTTGGTTTGAAAACCAATCTATAACACGCTGTAGGAAGGTAGCTTGTCTGTACCAATGAAAATCTGGGACACCCAGGCTTCCCATTCCAATAGGGAGAAGCATATTTTTTTTGCTAATTCTAGCTCTGTTGTTAAACCAGATGAAGTCCAGGATATTTGATTGTAACGTATTTAGAAAATTTGGGGGAAGGGGAATAGGCAAGGTTTGAAAAAGATAGAGAATTCTAGGGAGAATGTTCATTTTAATAATGTTAATCCTCCCTAGCCAGGAGATATGTTTTCTTTTCCAGGAGGAAAGGTCCGTAGTTATCTCTTGAAGAGGTTTGTAATTTCGGAATGGACAAATTTGTTGGATTAAATGTGTATCGGATGGAGGGATATTAATATTCATGATTTCCGATTTACCTTTGTTAATTAAGTAGTTGGATGCCTTCCCAAAATCATCTAATTGACTAATGATGTGGGGAATAATAAGTTAGGGGATTTGTTATAGAAAATAGGACATCATCAGCGTACAACATAATCTTATGGTGTGAGTTTTGTATTTGTATACCTGTTATGTGTGGGTGGTTGCGGCTCTTGTGTGCTAGGGCTTCTATTGCGCACGCAAATAAAAGCGGGGAGAGGGGACAGCCCTGTCTGGTGCCGTTCGTGATGTTAAAGGGAGCAGAAAGGGACCCGTTAATGTGAACTCTAGCAGTTGGGGTAGAATACATAGCAAATATTCGGTTCATAAATTCCTGTCCTATACCCATTTTCTGAAGTATGCCCTCAGGAACTGCCAACCAACGCGGTCGAACGCTTTCTCCGCGCCGGTCGACAGAACCAAGAGTGGAATGTTTTTATGAGTGACGAATTCTATTAGTTGGGTGATCCTGACCGTGTTGTCCTTCGTCTCTCTAGTAGGAACGAATCCAACCTGATCATTTCCAATCAACTGCAGCAAAACAGTATTTAATCGTACTGCGAGAATTTCGGCGTAAATCTTAAGATCGGTGTTTAAGAGGGAAATTGGTCTATAGTTTTCTACAAATTCAGGGCTTTTACCAGGTTTTGGTATGATGATAATGTATGCTTCTAATGTCTGTGTGGAGAAAGAGCTGTCAGGTGTTATTGAATTGAAAAGGGTTAGGAGGTGTGGGGCCAGGAGGTCAATGTATTTTTTATAATAGTAAGTTGTATAGCCGTCCGGTCCCGGGGCCTTTCCGATGTGAAGGTCTTTTATGGTGTTTCGGACCTCAAGAAGAGTAATAGGGCTTTTGAGAAAGGCTTGTTGGTCATCTGTTATTACTGGAAAATTGATATCAGAAAGGAAATGGTTTATATCATTTAAGGGATCATCTATGTTATTTGGATGAGAAGTCGTGGGCTTAGTGGCTAGGTTGTGTAATCGCTCATAGTAAGTGCGAAAAGATTCAGCGATAGCTGAGGTATCATAATGTTTTGTTTGCTGATTTAATCATAAGAATGTACACACAATTGGAATTGCGTTTCCATTTAAGAGTTTACTGCATTTTTTATCTCCTTCGTAGTAGGATTGTAGTTTTTTACATTCTTTATCTATGAGGTGGGCTGTAGTCTGTTTTATGGCCTGCAGTTCTTTAATCAACTATGTATCTGTAGTTTTTTTTTTTAAGTTGAGTTTCTAAGTCATTTAATTTATAAAGGGAGGCGTGTAAGAATTGCCTCTGTTGTTTTTTAAAGTGTGATTGTATGCTAATGAGTTCCCCTCTTATTGTTCCTATATGTGCTTCCCAAATGGTCTGAAATGAAGGGACTGAACTAGTATTAAAATCAAAGTATTCTTTGATAGCTTTTTGTATCTTATCACTGTATTGTGGGAGATCTAAGAGTTCATCATTGAGTTTCCAAATGTATGTTGAGGGGGAGGCCGAAGGCCAGGCTATTGTACATAGATCCATGGAATGGTCTGACCAAGATGAGGGGGTAATAAGTGATTGCGTGGATTTTGATAAAGTGACGTCAGTAAATATGTAGTCTATTCGGGAATAGCGCAAGTGTGGGTGGGCAAAGAAGGTGAAGTCATCCGTCTCGGGGTGAAGAACTCTCCACACGTCATGGACAGCTAAATCTCTAAGGTGTTGTTTTATAACTGCAATAGTCCTATGTGGTGTGGATGAGGTGTGATTTGAGTTATCTCGGTAGGGATCTAATGTGACATTGAGGTCACCGCCCATTATTAGCATGCCCTTAACAACCTCTAAGATTTTTCTAGATAGGGAGGATATAATTTTATCTTGACCCGTATTCGGGGCATAGGCACTGACCAAAGTAGTTATCGTATTATAGTTTCCCCACTAGAATTAAGTATCTACCTTCGTTATCCTTATATGAATCAAACAATTGGAAAGGTATTTTTTTATTAAAATTTCCACTCCATTGGTTTTAACTTTGTTAGAGGAGTAGTATGAAGAACCAAATTTATAAAAGGTTTTTCTTGTAAGGTGTATCCAGTCCACGGATCATCCATTACTTGTGGGATATTCTCCTTCCCAACAGGAAGCTGCAAGAGGATCACCCACAGCAGAGCTGTCTATATAGCTCCTCCTCTAACTGCCACTACCAGTCATTCTCTTGCAGCTCTCGACAAGAAAGGAAGTAGCTAGAGAGATGTGGTGTTTTTATTTAGTTTATCTTCAATCAAAAGTTTATTTTCAAATGGTACCGGAGTTGTACTATTTTAGCCTCAGGCAGAAAGTAGAAGAAGAGTCTGCCTGTGGTTTTTGATGATCTTAGCAGGTTGTAACTAAGATCCATTGCTGTTCTCACACATAACTGAAGAGAGAGGTAACTTCAGCTGGGGGAATGGCGTGCAGGCTCTCCTGCTATGAGGTATGTGCAGTTTAAATTTTTCTAGAGAAAGAATATGCTAGAAAATGCTGTTAATACCGGATTTATTTAAGGTAAGCCTGATTACAGTGATTTAATAATGACTTGTATCATGCTTGCTGTAAAAGGTAATATTCTTATTACTTTCTCACATTACTGAAAAATAAAACGTTTGCTGGAAGTGTTTAAACGTTTTTTTATACATATTGGTGATAAAACTTTATTGGGGCCCAGTTTTTCCACATGGCTGGCTAGATTTTGCCTAGGGATAGTTTTGTTAGGCCCTCTCACTGTGAATACAGGGTGGGAGGGGCCTATTTTCGCGCCTAAATGCGCATTAGATTTTGCAGCTTGAGACATCCAGTTTCCCTGAAGGAGTTCCCTGAACACTTAGGACCTCTCTAAAGGGTTTTTGTGCCTTTCAAAGTCGTTATATGGGCAGGTAGGGCCACAGCAGAGCTGTGGCAGTTTGTTGTGACTTTTGAAAAACATTTATATAGTTTTTTGATCCGGTTTTGAAACTAAGGGGTTAATCATCCATTTGCAAGTGGGTGCAATGCTCTGTTAGTCTGTTATACACACTGTAAAAATTTCGTAAGATTTACTGCTTTTTATCACTGTTTTTCAATTTCTGACAAAAATTGTTTCTCTTAAAGGCACAATACCGTTTTTATTTTTTGCTTGTTTACATTTATCAAAGTGTTTTCCAAGCTTGCTGGTCTCATTGCTAGTCTGTTTAAACATGTCTGACATAGAGGAAACTCCTTGTTCATTATGTTTAGAAGCCATTGTGGAACCCTCTTAGAATGTGTACCAAATGTACTGATTTTACTTTACGTTATAAAGATCATATTCTGTCTTTAAAAGATTTATCACCAGAGGAAACTGACAAGGGGTAAGTTATGCCGACTAACTCGCCCCACGTGTCAGAACCTTTGACTCCCGCTCAAGAGGCGCCAAGTACATCTAGCGCGCCCATGGCGTTTACTTTACAAGACATGGCGGCAGTTATGGATCATACCCTTACAGCGGTATTGTCCAAACTACCAGGGTTACAAGGAAAGCGAGACAGCTCTGGGGCTAGAACAAATACAGAGCACTCTGACGCTTTAGTAGCTATGTCTGATATACCCTCACAATATGCAGAAGCTGAGGCAGGAGAGCTTCTTTCTGTGGGTGATTTTTCTGACTCGGGGAAGATGCTTCAACCTGATTCTGATATGTCAACATTTAAATTTAAGCTTGAACACCTCTGCGTGTTGCTCAGGGAGGTTTTAGCTACTCTGGATGACTGTGACACCATTATAGTGCCAGAGAAATTGTGTAGATTGGATAAATACTATGCAGTGCCTGTTTACACTGATGTTTTTTCAATACCTAAAAGGTTTTCAGAAACTATTACTAAGGAATGGGATAGACCAGGTGTACCGTTCTCTCCCCCTCCTATTTTTAAGAAAATGTTTCCAATAGATGCCGCTACACGGGACTTATGGCAAACGGTCCCGAAGGTGGAGGGAGCAGTTTCTACCCTAGCTAAGCGTACAACTATCCCCGTCGAGGACAGTTGTGTTTTCCTAGATCCTATGGATAAAAAGTTAGAGGGTTACCTTAAGAAAATGTTTATTCAACAAGGTTTTATTCTCCAGCCTCTTGCATGCATTGCCCCGGTCACTGCTGCTGCGGCCTTCTGGTTTGAGTCTCTGGAAGAGGCCTTACAGGTAGAAACCCCATTGGATATACTTGACAAGCTTAAAGCTCTTAAGCTAGCCAATTCATTTGTTTCTGACGCCGTTGTTCACTTAACTAAACTAACGGCTAAGAACTCAGGTTTTGCTATTCAGGCGCGTAGGGCGCTATGGCTTAAATCCTGGTCAGCTGACGTTACTTCAAAGTCTAAGCTTCTCAATATTCCTTTCAAGGGGCAGACCCTATTCGGGCCTGGACTGAAGGAGATCATTTTCTGATATTACTGGAGGAAAAGGTCATGCCCTTCCTCAGGATAGGTCTAACAAATTAAGGACCAAACAAACTAATTTTCGTGCTTTTCGAAACTTTAAGACGAGCGCGGCATCATCTTCCTCCAATACAAAACAAGAGGGAAATTTTGCCCAGTCCAAGCCGGTCTGGAGACCTAACCAGGCTTGGAACAAAGGTAAACAGGCCAAGAAGCCTGCTGCTGCCTCTAAGACAGCATGAAAGATTGGCCCCCGATCCGATAACGGATCTAGTAGAGGGCAGACTTTCTCTCTTCGCCCAGGCTTGGGCAAGAGATGTCCAGGATCCCTGGGCGTTGGAAATTGTGTCCCAGGGATATCTTCTGGACTAGCTTCTTCCCCAAAAGGAAGATTTCACCTTTCACAATTATCTGCAGACCAGATAAAGAGAGAGGCATTCTTACATTGTGTTCAAGACCTCCTAGTTATGGGAGTGATCCACCCAGTTCCAAAGGAGGAACAGGGGCAAGGATTCTATTCAAACCTATTTTTGGTTCCCAAGAAAGAGGGAACCTTCAGACCAATCTTAGATCTCAAGATCCTAAACAAATTTCTCAGGGTCCCATCTTTCAAGATGGAGACTATTCGAACCATCCTACCTATGATCCAGGAGGGTCAATACATGACTACCGTGGACTTAAAGGATGCTTATCTTCACATTCCAAATTGCCAAGTCCCATACGGACATTGTTCTGGCATTCCTGAGGTCTCATGGGTGGAAAGTGAACGAAAAGAAGAGTTCTCTATCCCCTCTCACAAGAGTTTCCTTCCTGGGAACTCTGATAGATTCTGTAGAAATGAGGATTTACCTGACAGAGGCCAGGTTGTCAAAACTTCTAAATTCCTGCCGTGTTCTTTATTCTACTTCTCGCCCTTCGGTGGCTCAGTGTATGGAAGTAATCGGCGGTAATGGTAGCGGCAATGGACATAGTGCCGTTTGCCCGCCTACATCTCAGACCGCTGCAACTCTGCATGCTCAGTCAGTGGAATGGGGATTACACAGATTTGTCCCCTCTACTAAATCTGGATCAAGAGACCAGGGATTCTCTTCTCTGGTGGCTATCTCAAGTCCATCTGTCCAAGGGTATGACCTTCCGCAGGCCAGATTGGACAATAGTAACAACAGATGCCAGCCTTCTGGGCTGGGGGGCAGTCTGGAAATCTCTGAAGGCTCAGGGGTCATGGACTCAGGAGGAGGCTCTCCTTCCGATAAACATTCTGGAACTAAGAGCGATATTCAATGCTCTTCAGGCTTGACCTCAGCTAGCGGCAGTGAGGTTCATCAGATTTCAGTCGGACAACATCACGACTGTAGCTTACATCAACCATCAAGGGGGAACAAGGAGTTCCTTAGCGATGTTGGAGGTTTCAAAGATAATTCGTTGGGCAGAGATTCACTCTTGCCACCTATCAGCTATCCATATTCTAGGAGTAGAGAACTGGGAGGCGGATTTTCTAAGTCGACAGACTTTTCATCCGAGGGAGTGGGAGCTCCATCCGGAGGTGTTTGCACGGTTTATTCAACATTGGGGCAAACCAGAACTGGATTTCATGGCGTATTGCCAGAGCGCCAAGCTTCCTTGTTACGGATCCAGGTCCAGGGATCCCAAGGCAGCGCTGATAGATGCTCTAGCAGCACCTTGGTCCTTCAACCTGGCTTATGTGTTTCCACAATTTCCTCTGCTCCCTCGTCTGATTGCCAAGTTCAAGCAGGAGAGAGCATCAGTGATTTTGATAGCACTTGCGTGGCCACGCAGGACTTGGTATGCAGATCTGGTGGACATGTCATCCTTTCCACCATGGACTCTGCCTCTGAGACAGGACCTTCTACTTCAGGGTCCTTTCAACCATCCAAATCTAATTTCTCTGCGGCTGACTGCTTGGAGATTGAACGCTTGATTTTATCAACGCGTGGTTTCTCAGAGTCAGTCATTGATACCTTAATACAGGCGCGAAAGCCTGTCACCAGGAAAATCTATCATAAGATATGGTGTAAATATCTTCATTGGTGTGAATCCAAGGGTTACTCATGGAGTAAGGTCAGGATTCCTAGGATATTATCTTTTCTCCAAGATGGATTGGAGAAGGGTTTGTCCGGGAGTTCCTTAAAGGGACAGATTTCTGCTCTGTCTATTCTTTTGCACAAACGTCTGGCTGAGGTTCCAGACGTGCAGGCGTTTTGTCAGGCTTTAGTCAGTGTTTAAACCTGTTGCTCCGCCTTGGAGTTTAAATTTAGTTCTTAAGGTTCTTCAAGGGGTTCCGTTTGAACCTTTGCATTCCATAGATATTAAGCTCTTATCTTGGAAAGTTTTGTTTTTAGTAGCTATCTCCTCGGCTCGAAGATTTTCGAAGTTATCTGCTTTACAATGCGATTCTCCTTATCTCATTTTTCATTCCGATAAGGTAGTGTTACGTACCAAACCTGGTTTTCTACCTAAGGTGGTATCTAATAAAAGATTAAAATAAGATTGTTGTACCGGCACTGTGTCCTAATCCTTCTTCAAAGTAGGAACGTCTTTTACACAATCTTGACGTGGTTCGTGCTTTAAAGTTTTATTTACAAGCTACTAAAGATTTTCGTCAAACGTCTGCATTGTTTGTTGTCTACTCTGGACAGAGGAGAGGCCAAGGCTTCGGCAACTTCTCTTTCTTACTGGCTAAGGAGTATAATACGCTTAGCTTATGAGACTGCTGGCCAGCAGCCTCCTGAAAGGATTACAGCTCATTCTACTAGAGTGGTAGCTTCCACATGGGCTTTAAAGAATGAGGCTTCTGTTGAACAAATTTGTAAGGCGGTGACTTGGTCTTCGCTTCATATTTTTTCAAAATTCTATAAATTTGATACTTTTGCTTCTTCGGAGGCTATTTTTGGGGGAGAGGTTTTGCAGGCAGTGGTGCCTTCCGTTTAAGCACCTGCCTTGTCCCTCCCTTCATCCATGTCCTATAGCTTTGGTATTGGTATCCCACAAGTAATGGATGATCCGTGGACTGGATACACCTTACAAGAGAAAACAATGTATGCTTACCTGATAAATTTATTTCTCTTGTGGTGTATCCAGTCCACGGCCCGCCCTGTCATTTTAAGGCAGGTGTGTTTTATTTTTAAACTACAGTCACCACTGCACCCTATGGTTTCTCCTTTCTCTTGCTTGTCTTCGGTCAAATGACTGGTAGTGGCAGTTAGAGGAGGAGCTATATAGACAGCTCTGCTGTGGGTGATCCTCTTGCAGCTTCCTGTTGGGAAGGAGAATATCCCACAAGTAATGGATGATCCGTGGACTGGATACACCACAAGAGAAATAAATTTATCAGGTAAGCATAAATTTTGTTTTTCGGTTCTTGGCCCTTTAGGAAATGCGATTCCTGTAAGAAGATTGTCTCCTTTTTGGATTTTATGTCCCCGATTGCTACATTCCTTTTATGTGGATTATTTAAACCCTTGGCGTTGATTGTTAGGAAGGAAAACCTTCTGTTAGAGTGGGTGGATTTGTTCAGGGTGTTTTGCATATAAAGGAGTTATATTATTCAAAAAGTGTGGAAACAGGATCTGACTTTGCTCTAGACCTATGTAACATGTAACAACCATCTTATAAGAGTGAGATATGAGGCACATGCAGCTTTCATATGAAAACATAGATTGTATTAGCATGACAATATGAATCATTACAGTAATAAGGTAACCGTTGGGATAAATAACTGGGGGTAGGGGATGGCAAAAAACCATAGGAAATATTGAAATTACATTCATTTCAATCGGAGGTCCTACAACAGTGAGGACACAGTATATTTTATAAAGTAACAGTGTCAACAAATATGTGGAGAACTATGAGTATAAACCTTCAAAGGTAACTGTTTGGACCCTATTGGGGTCAAAGTAAAGGTATCAAGTTAACATAAGCTTCATTATAACCTATTACCGCGGTTAAAGTCTTGGTTAAGCAATGAGCAATTATCTATAAGGTCTAGAAAAAAAAAAAAACACGTTATGCATTGCAAACACCAGAGGGGTAAAAGCACAACAGACATTTTAGAATAATGGTTAGATCTCACCAATTATGAAAGGTACACATTGTCCTTTTCCAAAATCAGTCTCTAGATGGAGAGGGAGAAATGTTCACTTTTTCTTTTCTCTTTTTAAGTGATCGGACTTTGCTCCAGGCTGTTTTCTGTAGGCTGGACAGGTGTGTATGGAGACTTGTGGCCGGTGGACCCTCCGAAGAGGAGGATGGGGGGCCTGGTGGTTTCAGAGGGATTCCCAACCCTTTAGAGAGTTTGTCCAGATCTTGGATACCTTTATAAATAAGAGTGTTTCCGTTGTAAGGTACGATTAAGCTGATAGGAAATCCCCAGTGGTACTTGATGTGTTTGTCTTGAAGTACTGATGTGATGAAGCGAGCTTCTCTACGTTTCTGGATGGTGCTTGGTCAATAATCCGGGTATATTTGCAAGTCATGGTCCAAATAGGATATCTCATGAGAGGATCTGGCCTTCTGCCATATAGCTTCTCTATCAGTGAATGAGGAATTTAAGAATAGTGTCTCAAGCATTTGGAGGTGGTGGAGGTCGGAGAGATCTGTGTGCTCTTTCAATTTCTATTGGTGGAGCTTGCTGGTTTAGTGTACAAGGAGATAACACACCAGCGCCAAAGAATGGCTAAAATACCCTAAAGAACACGAAGTCAATGTGTAGATGAATAAAGATGTAAATTTATTACTAAACTTTAAACATAACAGTACTGATTAATAGATAATATAAACAAGTCTCAAATATTTTAAAAAAACAATAATCAATTTTCTCACTGTATGTGACGATTAAATGAATGTATAGGTTGGCCAACCTTAATAATAAATAATAAAATATATATTTGCTTGAGAAAGTAGTTAATCAGCTATCTAAGCGTCTAATTTAAAACAGATACAGCCCTAGATAGATATACACAGCGCTAAATAGTAGCAGCACACTGCAAAAGGGAAATTTTAGTTCAAACTGAAATAGAATATAAAATGCAGTATAAAATGCAATATCAAAAAATAGCAGCAAATAGGAGAGTATAAGAACAGTATAAGAACAGTGCACAAGACACTGAAGATGTAATCCACTGATATTCGTGGTTATACCCAGTCTTTAAGATGTATAAGAGGCCTCTTAGAATATAGAATAGGAGTTCTTGTAGCAGATTGTATCAATATGTGACAAGCGGTTAAATAGTACTAAAACAACTTTGGTGGACCCTCCGAAGAGGAGGATGGGGGGCCTGGTGGTTTCAGAGGGATTCCCAACCCTTTAGAGAGTTTGTCCAGATCTTGGATACCTTTATAAATAAGAGTGTTTCCGTTGTAAGGTACGATTAAGCTGAAAGGAAATCCCCAGTGGTACTTGATGTGTTTGTCTTGAAGTACTGATGTGATGAAGCGAGCTTCTCTACCTTTCTGGATGGTGCTTGGGCAATAATCCGGGTATATTTGCAAGTCATGGTCCAAATAGGATATCGCATGAGAGGATCTGGCCTTCTGCCATATAGCTTCTCTATCAGTGAATCTGAGGAATTGAAGAATAGTGTCTCAAGCATTTGGAGGTGGTGGAGGTCGGAGAGATCTGTGTGCTCTTTCAATTTCTATTGGTGGAGCTTGCTGGTTTCCAGTTAACTGCTGAAAGAGACCTTGCAGGTAGTCCGACATGTCAGTAGGTTTTATTGACTCCGGTATTCCTCTTATGCGTAAATTGCTCCTTCTTCCCCTGTTCTCTAAGTCTTCAATTTTTTCTTCCAAAGCTTCCAATTTTGATTCATGAGTGTTGGTTTGGTTATATAGTGAGCCAACCGCTTTGGTAGTAGTGTCTTGCATATCTTCTATTTCCACTATTATTTCCCCCATTTTAGACATATCCTTACATAGGGTAGTTAGTTATTTGGTAATTAGGGATTTGAGTGACTCAAAATCACCCTTAGATGGGAGTTTAGCTATGTCTTGCTTAAATTGGATTATATAATCCGGTGATGAAAATGTGTCAGGAGCAATGTGGTGTTCTGGAATGTTAGGTTCTTGAGAGTCCGAATTAGTAGCTTGAAAGAAGGAGCTAACCAGTGAGTTGCTCTGAGGCTGATTTTTAATGGTTTTGTCACCTTTATTTTTAGACGCCATAGTGCTTATGTAATTTTTACTAGGTGCAACTTTCAGTATATATGTATCCTTATGACGATTTATCTTGATCTGGAGACTGTCAATTAAAGTTGTGTATTAGATTTGCATTTCTACCCCTTTTCATAAGCCAGTCCAGGTTCTTAGTAAGTTAGGATAGTATTTGTGGCTTATAGCGTGAGTACTATGCAGCGTGTTGGTTATGCATAAAATAATTGAACTTTCCAGGCCGCATTATAACAGTGTTCCTGTTAATATTTTTACTGCATCTCATATGTAGGCGTATGTCACCGTGGGTAGCGTGGTGTAAAAGTTTGTTTCAAAGGTTACCTTAGTCAGCAGCATTTGGGATTGTTCCGGTGTGATCTTATATACTGCGCGATGGCAGCTCACATTGTGCTGTAATTTCTCATGCTTGTGCTGAGAATCCAATATGGCGGCAATACGTTCCTCTCCTCCTGTTCTTTCTAGAGTTGCGAGCAGAGCTGAACTCGTTAAGTTGGGATCGTGCTCACATCTAACTCCCCTGATGTTCAGCTGTAGTCTGTGGCAACTTGAATACGTTAGACACTGTTTTAGTGTGTTTGGGTCCTGCTGCTGTACCGGAGCGATACTACTGTGCGGCCATCCGCTCTCCTGGCCAAGCTCCACCTCCGTTTG
Organism: Bombina bombina; assembly: GCF_027579735.1. NCBI lineage: Eukaryota > Metazoa > Chordata > Amphibia > Anura > Bombinatoridae > Bombina > Bombina bombina. Next base: position 4,419,890 of record NC_069507.1, read on the forward strand.
TCCCTGTTTTTATCAAATATATTTGTAGTTCTCAAGAAAGAGGGAACTTTTTTTCGTCCTTGTCTACTTTTTGTGTGTCGTGACTACACTCTAAAAGTGTCCTCCAAGATGGAGACCATCGCATCTGTCCTGCCAATCCAGTAGGGTAAATTTTTGACCACTATAGACTTGGACACATTTCTACTCGTTCCCTTGTGCTCAGAGCATTATCAATTCCTCCCGTTTGTCTTGCTGGATGATCGTTATCAGTTCATAGCTCCCCCCTTTGGTCTAGCTTCTGCCCCTGTGATTTTTACAAAGCTCTTCTGGCAGTGTCCAGTTCGCTTCACAGCAGCCAATCAGTGGAATGGTGATCATTCCGATCTGACTTAGGGCATGTGCCTTCTGAGACAGTCGTGGAGATCTTGTCCACAGTACCCATCTTGCTAAGCTGAGAAGCTGTGTGGGGTCCCTTGAGGGTTCAGGGACTCTGGTCGCAGAAAGAATCAACCCTGCCCATCAACTTTCTGGAGTTATGGGCTCTCTTCAATTTTCTGATGGCGTAGCCTCAACTTAGTTGTGTCTGTGATATCGGACTTCAGTCGACTTTTATTCCCCTGTAGCTTATTTCAATCTCCAGGGAGGAACGAGGGGTTATAAAGGAAGTATCTTGCATCTTTCAATGAGCGGAGTCTCTCATCTCGGCCAACCTTATTCTGGGGATGGACAATTGGGAAGCAGACTTTCTGAGCTAACAGTCCTTTGAGTCGGGGAATGATCTCTTCATCAGGATGTTTTTCTCTGAGATAGGTGGGGTATCCTGGAGATAGATATAATGGCCTCTTGTCTGAATGCATTCATGCCCAGATTTGGGTCGGGTCGAGGGATCTCAAGTAGTCTTGATGGAGTTTAATTTTATCTCTTCCCTCGGTTATCCTTCACATGAGATTGCACACATCTAACAAGAGGGTGCATTAGTGATCCTCATCGCTCTGGTGTGGCCGCGCATGACTTGGTTTGCAGACCTATTGGAAATGTCATCTGCTCCTCCTAGGAGGTTGCCTCTACGAGGGGGATCTTCTTCAACTGGGTCAGTTTCTTTTTTAACATCTAGTTTTCTGAGGCTGCCTGGGTAGCAACTGAACGCCTAGTTCTGTCTATAGAGATCTCTCTGACAGAGTTATCGATTCTTTTTTTTCTGGCCGTAAGCCGGTGTAATGATTTAGTAGAGAGTGAGGATGGATCACAACTGCAGAGTATGCAAAATAAATGATTTGTATCACTTTTGGCAAATGGACTATTGAACAGCATAGACCAAGCTGCTTTAAGTGAAGTTGTTATTCTCAAGTAATTGAATTGCAGATCAGAAACTTGTCTGGCAACGAATGATGTAAATCACATATGCTGTTGAATGTCACAGCAATAGTATAAACATAAACAAAGGCTGTATCAGAAGAAATGTAAAAAAATAAAACAATTTCTTAGTAGCAAACTTTAGTGTTCAGCTAGCTCCCAGTATGATAAATCTTGATAAAGAAAAGCAGAGTTCCAGAAAGCAGGTAGTGTTGCTATTAGTGCTGGAGTAAGATATAACAGTTCAGTGTGAAGTGTAACTCTCAGTTTTAGACACTGTTAGTTAGTTTGTCACAGAATGGTATACACATGTGCTGATAGTCTTGCAGTCAGTAGAGCAGCAGGGAAAAGCAAAGTTCAAGGTTTATTTGTACAGCACAGCTTAAAGTAACTACAGTGCTTACCCCCAGTCACCGGATGGTGTGAAATAGAAGCAGAATTAAATCTGAGATGCCCTTGTACTTAGTCCGTGGGAGGTTGTTTGTAGATGAGTTGCACTGTGTTGCAGTGGAAGAGAGATTGAAGTCCGCTGTGTGAGAAATGCTTCAGTGGCTCAAATGAGATAGCAACTCAGAGGGAGAAGGCAGCAAACACACTGCAGTATGAAATAAGTCTCTGTTGTAGCGTGCACGCTTAAAAGAAAAACTCGCCTCTGTAAAACTTTATGTAGGCAAAATGAGCATATGAACCGGCAGTAAAAATAAGTAATCCCAAGGTAGTAGCTGGTTCAGAAATTGGAAGAAAAGCAGACTGGTTTGTTTTCAGAAAAAACACACAGCAAGTGGAAAACAGACAGACTTCAGAGCTAGTCTAGAAACTTAATAATTAAGCACCTGTCTGCAGTCAGCTGATGCCTTAAGTACAGGTAAGGCTGAAGTCAGGTGAATGGGAAAGGCATAGGTAAAACATGGAGTGGAATCCATACATAAGGTGAATGGGAAAGGCATAGGTAAAACATGAAGCGGAATCCTTACAGCCGGTTGCTAGATGTTTTCCTCAAGGAGTTGTATTATCTTTTCCGTTTAGAGGAACAAGGTTTTCCTGCATAAGGTTAGGGTTCCTTGTTTTCTTTCTTTCATGAAATTAACAAGAGTCCATGAGCTAGTGACGTATGGGATATACATTCCTACCAGGAGGGGCAAAGTTTCCCAAACCTTAAAATGCCTATAAATACACCCCTCACCACACCCACAAATCAGTTTTTACAAACTTTGCCTCCAAGGGAGGTGGTGAAGTAAGTTTGTGCTAGATTCTACGTTGATATGCGCTCCGCAGCAAGTTGGAGCCCGGTTTTCCTCTCAGCGTGCAGTGAATGTCAGAGGGATGTGAAGAGAGTATTGCCTATTGAATGCAGTGATCTCCTTCTACGGGGTCTATTTCATAAGGTTCTCTGTTATCGGTCGTAGAGATTCATCTCTTACCTCCCTTTTCAGATCGACGATATACTCTTATATTTACCATTTCCTCTACTGATTCTCGTTTCAGTACTGGTTTGGCTTTCTACAAACATGTAGATGAGTGTCCTGGGGTAAGTAAGTCTTATTTTCTGTGACACTCTAAGCTATGGTTGGGCACTTTATTTATAAAGTTCTAAATATATGTATTCAAACATTTATTTGCCTTGACTCAGAATGTTCAACTTTCCTTATTTCCAGACAGTCAGTTTCATATTTGGGATTATGCATTGAATTATCATATTTTTTCTTACCTCAAAAAAATTTGACTTTTTTCCCTGTGGGCTGTTAGGCTCGCGGGGGCTGAAAATGCTTCATTTTATTGCGTCATTCTTGGCGCGGACTTTTTTGGCGCAAAAATTCTTTTCCGTTTCCGGCGTCATACGTGTCGCCGGAAGTTGCGTCATTTTTTGACGTTATTTTGCGTCAAAGATGTCGGCGTTCCGGATGTGGCGTCATTTTTGGCGCCAAAAACATTTTAGGCGCCAAATAATGTGGGCGTCTTTTTTGGCGCTAAAAAATATGGGCGTCATTTTTGTCTCCACATTATTTAAGTCTCTTTATTTATTGCTTCTGGTTGCTAGAAGCTTGTTCACTGGCATTTTTTTCCCATTCCTGAAACTGTCATTTAAGGAATTTGATCAATTTTGCTTTATATGTTGTTTTTTCTTTTACATATTGCAAGATGTTCCACGTTGCAACTGAGTCAGAAGATACTACAGGAAAATCACTGCACAGTGCTGGAGCTACCAAGCTAAGTCTGCTATAAACTTTTGGTATCTGTTTCTCCAGCTGTTATTTGTATTGCATGTCATGTCAAACTTATTAATGCAGATAAAATTTCCTTTAGTACTATTACATTACCTGTTGCTGTCCGTCAACATCTAATTTTCAGAGTGTTCCTGATAACATAAGAGATTTTATTTTTTTTTAAATCCATTAAGAAGGCTGTGTCTGTTATTTCTCCTTCTAGTATACATAAAAGTCTTTTAAAACTTCTCTTTTTTTCAGATGAATTTTTAAATGAACATCATCATTCTGATACTGATAATAGTTCTTCTGGTTCAGAGGTTTCTGTCTCAGAGGTTGATGCTGATAAATCTTTGTATCTGTTCAAGATGGAATTTATTCGTTCTTTACTTAAAGAAGTGTTATTTGCATTAGAAATAGAGGATTCTGGTCCTCTTGATACTAAATGTAAACGTTTAAATAAGGTTTTTAAATCTGCTGTAGTTATTCCAGAAGTGTTTTATCTCCCTGATGCTATTTCTGAAGTAATTTCCAGGGAATGGAATAATTTGGGTAATTTATTTACTCCTTCTAGACGTTTAAGCAAATTATATCCTGTGCCATCTGACAGATTAGAGTTTTTTGGGACAAAAATCCCTAAGGTTATGGGGCTGTCTCTACTCCTGCTAATGTACTACTATTCCTATGGCAGATAGTACTTCATTTAAGGATCCTTTAGATAGGAAAATTGAATCTTTTCTAAGAAAAGCTTACTTATGTTCAGGTAATCTTCTTAGACCTGCTATATTTTTAGCGGATGTTGCTGCAGCTTCAACTTTTTGGTTAGAAGCTTTAGCACAACAGGTAACAGATCATAATTTTATAGCATTATTATTATTCTATAACATGCTAATTATTTTATTGGTGATACCATCTTTTGATATCATTAGAGTTGATGTCAGGTATATGTCTCTAGCTATTTTAGCTAGAAAAGCTTTATGGATTAAACTTGGAATGCTGACATGTCTTCTAAGTCAACTTTGCTTTCCCTTTCTTTCCAGGGTAAATAATCATTTCGTTCCTTTCCTCACAACAAGGAACAAAAGCCTGATCCTTCATCCTCAGGAGCGGTATCAGTTTGGAAACTATTTCCAGTTTGGAATATATCCAAGCCTTATAGAAACCTATTGTCAGCTCCTAAGTACCTATGAAGGTGCGGCCCTTATTCCAGCTCAGCTGGTATGGGGCAGATTACGTTTTTTTCAAAGAAATTTGGATCAATTCCGTTCTTAATCTCTGGTTTCAGAAACATTGTTTCAGAAAGGTACAGAATTGGCTTCAAGTTAAGGCCTCCTGCTAAGAGATTCTTTTCTTTCCCAGTTGACACAGCAAGGCTCAGCATTTCTGAAATGTGTTTCAGATCTAGAGTTGGCTGGAGTATTTATGCCAGTTCCAGTTCTGGAACAGGGGCTGGGGTTTTATTTTATCTCTTCATTGTACCAAAGAAGGTCAATTCCTTCAGACCAGTTCTGGATCTATCATTATTGAATCGTTATGTTAGGATACCAACATTCAAGATGGTTACTGTAGGACTATCCTGCCTTTTGTTTAGCAAGGGCATTATATGTCTACAATAGATTTACAGGATGTGTATCTGCATATTCCGATTCATCCAGATCACTTTTAGTGTCTGAGATTCTCTTTTTAGACAAGCATTACCAGTTTTGTGGCTCTACTGTTTGGTCTAGCCTCAGTTCCAAGAATTTTTTTCAAAGGTTCTCGGTGCCCTTCTTCTGTAATCAGAGAATAGGGTTTTGGTATTTCCTTATTTGGACGATATCTTGGTACTTGCTCAGTCTTCTCATTTTCGAAGAATCTCATACGAATCGACTTGTGTTGTTTCTTCAAGTTCATGGTTGGAGGATCAATTTACCATTCAGTTCATTGATTCCTCAGACAAGGGTAACCTTTTTAGGTTTCTAGATAAATTCAGTGTCTATGACTCTGTCCTTGTCAGACAAGAGAAGTTTAACATTGATATCAGCTTGTCAAAACCTTCAGTCACAATCATTCCCTTTGGTAGCCTTATGCATGGAAATGTTGGGTCTTAGGACTGCCGCATCAGATGCGATCTCCTTTGCTCGTTTTCACATGCGACCTCTTCAGCTCTGTATGCTGAACCAATGGTGCAGGGATTACTCAAAGATATCTCAATTAATATCTTTAAACCGATTTTACGACACTCTCTGACATGGTGGACAGATCACCATCGTTTAGTTCAGGGGGCTTCTTTGTTCTTCCGACCTGGACTATAATCTCAACAGATTCAAGTCTTACAGGTTGGGGAGCTGTGTGGGGGTCTCTGACGGCACAAGGGGTTTGGGAATCTCAGGAGGTGAGATTTCCGATCAATATTTTGGAACTCCGTGCAATTTTCAGAGCTCTTCAGTCTTGGCCTCTTCTGAAGAGAGAGTTGTTCATTGTTTTCAGATAAGACAATGTCACAACTGTGGCATACATCAATCATCAAGGAGGGACTCACAGTCCTCTGGTTATGAAAGAAGTATCTCGAATTTTTGTTTGGGCGGAATCCAGCTCCTGTCTAATCTCTGCGGTTTATATCCCAGGTATGGACAATTGGAAAGCGGATTATCTCAGTCGCCAAACGTTGCATCCGGGCGAATGGTCTCTTCACCCAGAGGTATTTCTTCAGATTGTTCAAATGTGGGAACTTCCAGAAATAGATCTGATGGCTTCTCATCTAAACAAGAAACTTCCCAGGTATCTGTCTAGATCCCTGGATCTTCAGGCGGAGGCAGTGGATGCATTTTCACTTCCTTGGAAGTATCATCCTGCCTATATCTTTCCGCCTCTAGTTCTTCTTCCAAGAGTAATCTCCAAGATTCTGAAGGAATGCTCGTTTGTTCTGCTGGTAGCTCCGGCATGGCCTCACAGGTTTTGGTATACGGATCTTGTCCGGATGGCCTCTTGCCAACCGTGGACTCTTCCGTTAAGACCAGACCTTTTGTCTCAAGGTCCTTTTTTCCATCAGGATCTGAAATCCTTAAATTTAAAGGTATGGAGATTGAACGCTTGATTCTTGGTCAAAGAGGTTTCTCTGACTCTGTGATTAATACTATGTTACAGGCTCGTAAATTTGTATCCAGAGAGATATATTATAGAGTCTGGAAGACTTATATTTCTTGGTGTCTTTCTCATCATTTTTCTTGGCATTCTTTTAGAATACCGAGACTATTACAATTTCTTCAGGATGGTTTAGATAAGGGTTTGTCCGCAAGTTCCTTGAAAGGTCAAATCTCTGCTCTTTCTGTTCTTTTTCACAGAAAGATTGCTGTTCTTCCTGATATTCATTGTTTTGTACAAGCTTTGGTTCGTATAAAGCCTGTCATTAAGTCAATTTCTCCTCCTGGAGTTTGAATTTGGTTCTGGGGGCTCTTCAAGCTCCTCCATTTGAACCTATGCATTCATTGGATATTAAATTACTTTCTTGGAAAGTTTTGTTCCTTTTGGCCATCTCTTCTACCAGAAGAGTTTCTGAATTATCTGCTCTTTCTTGTGAGTCTCCTTTTCTGATTCTTCATCAGGATAAGGCGGTGTTGCGAACTTCTTTTGAATTTTACCTAAAGTTGTGAATTCCAACAACATTAGTGGAGAAATTGTGGTTCCTTCATTATGTCCTAATCCTAAGAATTCTAAGGAGAAATCGTTGCATTCTTTGGATGTTGTTAGAGCTTTGAAATATTATGTTGAAGCTACGAAATCTTTCTGTAAGACTTCTAGTCTATTTGTTATCTTTTCCGGTTCTAGGAAAGGCCAGAAAGCCTCTGCCATTTCTTTGGCATCTTGGTTGAAATCCTTAATTCATCTTGCCTATGTTGAGTCGGGTAAAATTCCGCCTCAGAGAATTACAGCTCATTCTACTAGGTCAGTATCTACTTCCTGGGCGTTTAGGAATGAAGCTTCGGTTGACCAGATTTGCAAAGCAGCAACTTGGTCCTCTTTGCATACTTTTACTAAATTCTACCATTTTGATGTATTTTCTTCTTCTGAAGCAGTTTTTGGTAGAAAAGTTCTTCAGGCAGCGGTTTCAGTTTGAATCTTCTGCTTATGTTTTTTGTTAAACTTTATTTTGGGTGTGGATTATTTTCAGCAGGAATTGGCTGTCTTTATTTTATCCCTCCCTCTCTAGTGACTCTTGTGTGGAAAGATCCACATCTTGGGTAGTCATTATCCCATACGTCACTAGCTCATGGACTCTTGTTAATTTCATGAAAGAAAACATAATTTATGTAAGAACTTACCTGATAAATTCATTTCTTTCATATTAACAAGAGTCCATGAGGCCCACCCTTTTTTGTGGTGGTTATGATTTTTTTGTATAAAGCACAATTATTCCAATTCCTTATTTTATATGCTTCGCACTTTTTTTCTTATCACCCCACTTCTTGGCTATTCGTTAAACTGATTTGTGGGTGTGGTGAGGGGTGTATTTATAGGCATTTTAAGGTTTGGGAAACTTTGCCCCTCCTGGTAGGAATGTATATCCCATACGTCACTAGCTCATGGACTCTTGTTAATATGAAAGAAATGAATTTATCAGGTAAGTTCTTACATAAATTATGTTTTTGTTTCTCCAAGAGGGTTTAGAGACAGACCTGTCGACTAGTTTTTAATTTGACTGATCTCTACTCTGTTGTACTTCTAAGAAATTTGGCTAATCTTCTTGATGTTCTGTCCTTGTTCGATTCTTCCTAGGATTTGGCGGCCTGTTTTTACTTATTGCTCCTCCATAGAGCCTTTATCTTGTAATACAAGTTTTTCTCAGGCTTCGTTTGAGCCTCTGCATTCTATTGCTATTAAACTTTTATCTTTGAGAGTTTTGTCTGTGGGCTATTTCTCTGCTCTGCAGTGTGGTCCTTCTTACCTTATTTGTGCTATTACATTTTGAAGATTCTCTTCCTTATCCTTTTTATATACTGGAAAGCGTATGGCTCAGAAAGAACCAAAGTTTTGGTTTGAGAAGTTTCATCCATATGGCTTATGTAGAAGCGGGATAGCAGCCTCCTACGGGAATCCGGCTAATTCTTCCCGTGCAGTGTCTTCATCTTTAGGATTGAATAGTCACTCTGGAACAGATCAGTAAGGCGGCTACTTGGTCCTCCTTAAATACTTTTTCAATGTTTTACAATTTGATGTTTTTTTGCCTCGGTTGAGGTTTCCTTTGGGAGATAAGTGCTTCCAAAGTGCTCCTTTGGGAGATAAGTGAGGTGGTGCCTTCAGTTTAGGTCTATCTGCCTTGCTTTGTCTCTCCCTATTCATTATGTGTCCTCTTCGGCTTGGTTATTGGATTCCCAACAGTAATGAATGAATTTGTGGACTCACCCTGCCATTAGAAAGAAAACAAAATGTATGCTTACCTGATCAGTTCTTTTCTTTCCTGGCATGGAGAGTCCACAAATCCATTCAATTACTGTTGGGAATTCACTTTCTGGCCACCAGGAGGAGGCAAAGAACACCTCAGATTGGGGTTAAGTATCCTCCTACTACCCATACTGCCCCAGTCATTCAGCCAAGGGAATAAAGGAAAGGTAGGAGAACACTAGAGGTATATAGGTGCCTGAAGGTTAGAAAGATAAATAAATGCCACCATAAAAAATAGGACGGGTTGTGGGCTCTCCATGCCAGGAAAGAAAATAATTTATCAGGTAAGCATACATTTTGTTTTCTTTCCAATGGCATGGAGTGTCCACAAATCCATTAAATTACTGTTGGGAAACCAATACCCAAGCCAGAGAGGGCACAGAATGGCAGGGAGGGAGAACAAAGGCATGCAGACCTAAAATGGAGGCACCACCGCTATAATCTCCCTAACGAAACCTCAACAGAGGCAATAACATCAAACTTGAAAACAATCCCCCCCCCCTTACCTGTTTTCCCCAGATACCCATAACTGGACTGCAATGTATCAATTTATTTTACAAGATATGACGAGTCCATGGATTTCATCCTTACTTATGGGATTACGCCTCCTGGTCAACAGGAAGTGGTAAAGAGCACCACAGCAGAGCTGTGTATATATAGCTCCTCCCTTCCCTCCCACTCCAGTCATTCTCTTTACCTGTGTTAGTGATAGGAAGAGGTAAAGTGAGGAGTTAGTTTAGATTCTTCAATCAAGAAGTTTTTTATTTTAAAATGGTGCCAGTGAGTACTATTTTTCTCAGGGAGAAAATCATCAGTCACTTAATCCCTAAGAGGAGTGGAGACATCTTATTTTTTTGCCCCGATGTTAATGATCTTAGTTGAAGGTAGTGTGTAAAGAAACATCTTCAGTGTGGAGAACCGTGTCATGCTACAAGCAGCATTGAGGTATGTTCAGTCATTTGTTTCTGGGGAGACTTGATGCATCAGAACAGGTTTACATTTTTTCCCTAACTGGGGAGGGATAATCAGTAGGCACTATAGGAATGGAAATGGTGTACCTGGAATTCCCTGTTATCTTGATATTTATCAGTGTGTTGATTTTTCACTTATATATATGTGGGCTGACGCTGGGAGATGCGGTTTGCTGTTCATGAGCTGGTGTTATGTCTAAAGAATAACAGGCCTGGGAGAAAGCAATATTTCATGATTGTTGCGCTTTTATTTAAAGTTTGTATTATGAGGGGCACATGGCGTTTTTAACATTTGAGTTTGGTAACCGACATGTTTTCGGCCCATGTGGGCCTCAGTACGGCTCGAGTTACGCCCACGGTGGGCGGGGTCTAATTTTGCGCGCTCAGTATTCATCCAGATCGAGCAGCAAAGTCCTGGACTCGTGGGGCTTAAGTTGTTTAGTACTCGAAGGGTACAGAGAGACTTAGGAACGCTATTTAAGCCAAAGCAGTGTGTCTGGGGGCAGGTAGGCGCCACAGCAGAGCTGTGGCGAGGTGCAGGGGCCTAAAGTGTTGATAAATTTGATAAACTTCATAAAAGTTGATAAATAACATTACAAAACAAGCGGTGCAATACTGTTAAATTTATTTGGGCACATATGGGCATTTTTTATTGCCGCAAACGTTGTTTTGCTGATAACAGAAAAATTGTTGCGCTTTTATTATTTAAAGGCGCAGTACACTTTTTAGTTCAAAGCTTTGTCTATGTAATTTGACTTCAGAGCTCTATATTTCAAGTAAAGAACGGCTATTATTGCTATGGCTAGTCTGTTTCACATGTCTTAACTTGAGGAAACTACTTGTTCTATGTATTTAGATGCCATTGTGGAACCCCCCCTCTTACTTTTTGTCCCTCATGTACTGAAAGGGCCTTACAATGTAAAGAGCAGAGTTTATTTAAGGAAAATATGTCTAAGGATGATTCTCAGTCTGAGGAGAATCAGGGTATGCCGCTGCTTTCTCCCCAAGTGTCACAACCTTTAACGCCCACCCAAGCGACGCCGGGTTCTTCATCCGCGTCTACTTCATTTACTCTGCAGGATATGGCTGCAGTTATGTCATCTACCCTTACAGAGGTTTTATCTAAGTTACCAGTGTTACAGGGCAAACGCAGCAGGACAGAAGTCAATGTGAATACTGAGACCTCTGATGCTTTGTTGGCTATTTCCGATGTACCCTCACAGGGATCTGAATTTGGGGTCAGGGAACTTCTGTCTGAGGGGGAACTTTCCGATTCGGGAAGTGTTACCTCAGACGGACTCGGATGTCATGTCCTTTAGATTTAAGCTGGAACACCTCCGCCTGTTACTTCGGGAGGTTTTAGCGACTCTGGATGACTGACTATTGTGGTACCACCAGAGAAATTGAGTAAGATGGACAAATACTTAGAGGTGCCTGCTTACTGATGTTTTTCCGGTTCCTAAGAGAATCTCGGAAATTATTAAGCGGGAATGGGACAGACCGGGTATCCCGTTCTCACCTTCTCCTAATTTTAAGAAAATGTATCCCATATCTGACACTGTTCGGGACTCTTGGCAAACTGTCCCTAAGGTGGAGGGAGCTATATCTACCCTGGCTAAGCGTACAACTATTCCTATTGAGGACAGTTGTGCTTTCAAAGACCCTATCGATAAGAAATTGGAGGGTCTTCTAAAAAAGTTATTTATTCATCAGGGTTTCCTTTTACAACTGACGGCCTGCATTGTACCAGTTACCACTGCGGCGGCCTTCTGGTTTGATGCCTTAGAAGAGTTTCTTAAGACTGAGACTCCTTTAGAGGAAATTTTAGATAGAGTTAAGGCTCTTAAGCTGGCTAATTCTTTTATTACGGATGCCGCCTTTCAGATTGCCAAATTGGCGGCTAAGAATGCCGGATTTGCCATTTTAGCGCGTATAGCGTTATGGGTAAAATCTTGGTCTGCTGATGTGTCATCTAAGTCAAAGCTATTGGCTATTCCTTTCAAAGGAAAAACCCTATTCGGGCCTGACTTCTACCTCAGGATAGAACTGCTAAACTGATGGGTAAACAAAATAATTTTCGTTCTTTCAGAACTTTAAAGGAGTCCCCTCTTCTTCCGCTAAATAGGAAGGGAATTTTGCTCAGGCCAAGTCCGTCTGGAGACCCAACCAGGCTTGGAACAAGAGTAAACAACCCAAGAAGTCTGCTGCTGCTACGAAGACAGCATGAAGGGGGGCCCCCGATCCGGGACCGGATCTAGTAGGGGGCAGACTTTTTCTCTCTTTGCCCAGGCTTGGGTAAGAGATGTTCAGGACCCCTGGACACTGGAAATCGTGTCCCAAGGGTATCAACTGGAATTCAAAAATTCTCTCCCAAGGGGGAGGTTTCTTCTTTCACGATTGTCTGTAGACTAGATAAAAAGAGAGGCGTTCTTACGTTGTGTAAAAGACCTCTATACTATGGGAGTAATTCGTCCTGTTCCAAGACTGGAACAGGGGCAGGGGTCTTACTCAAATCTTTTCGTGGTCCCCAAAAGAGAGGGCACGTTTCGACCTATTTTAGATCTAAAAAGTCTAAACAAGTTTCTCAGAGTCCCATCCTTCAAGATGGAGACTATTCAAACAATTCTGCCATTGATCCAGGAGGGTCAATATATGACTACCGTGGACTTGAAGAATGCATATCTTCATATTCCTATCCACAAGGATCATCACCAGTTCCTAAGGTTTGCCTTCCTAGACAAACATTTTCAGTTTGTGGCTCTTCCCTTCGGGTTGGCCACAGCACCCAGGATCTTCACAAAGGTTCTAGGGTCACTTCTGGCGGTTCTCAGGCCACGGGGCATTGCAGTGGCGCCTTATCTGGACGATATTCTGATCCAGGCGTCGTTTTACCATCTGACAAAGTCTCATACATACATGGTTCTGTCCTTTCTGAGGACTCACGGGTGGAAGGTGAATCTAGAAAAGAGTTCATTAATTCCACAGACAAGGGTTCCCTTCTTGGGAACTCGAATAGATTCCATATCCATGAAAATTTTCTTGACGGAGGTCAGAAAGTTAAAGATTCTGAATACATGCCGAGCCCTTCAGTCCAATCCTCGGCCTTCAGTGGCTCAGTGCATGGAGGTAATTGGATTGATGGTGGCGGCAATGGACATCATTCCGTTTGCTCGTTTTCATCTCAGACCACTACAACTGAGCATGCTCAGGCAGTGGAATGTAGATTATGCAAATTTTTCTCCTCAGATAGATCTGGATCAGGAGACAAGAGACACTCTTCTTTGGTGGTTGTCGCCGGATCATCTGTCCCAAGGGACGTGCTTCCGCAGACCCTCATGGGTAATGGTGACAACGGACGCCAGTCTACTAGGTTGGGGCGCAGTCTGGAATTCCCTGAAGGCTCAGGGTGTGTGAACTCAGTCGGAGTCTCTACTTCCAATCAATATTCTGGAATTGAGAGCAATATTCAATGCGCTTCAGACGTGGCCTCAGTTGGCTTCGGCCAAATACATCCGCTTTCAGTCGGACAACATCACGACTGTGGCTTACATCAATCATCAGGGAGGAACAAGGAGTTCCTTAGCGATGACAGAAGTATCCAAGATAATTCAATGGGCGGAGGCTCACTCTCTTGTTATCTGTCGGCAATCTACATCCCAGGAGTGGACAACTGGGAAGCGGACTTTTTAAGCAGACAGACGTTTCATCCAGGGGAGTGGGAACTCCATCCGGAGGTCTTTGCCACTCTGATTCTCAGATGGGGCAGGCCGGAATTGGATCTGATGGCGTCTCGTCAGAATGCCAAGATACGGATCCAGGTCAAGGGATCTTCAGGCCGAACTGATAGATGCCTTGGCAGTGCCTTGGTCGTTCAACCTAGCTTATGTGTTTCCACCGTTTGCTCTCCTTCCCCGGGTGATTGCACGGATCAAACAGGAGAGGGCTTCAGTAATTCTAATCGCGCCTGCGTGGCCTCGCAGGACTTGGTATTCCGATCTGGTGGACATGTCTTCTCTGCCGCTGTGGAAGCTTCCATTGAGGCAGGACCTTCTCATTCAGGGACCCTTCCAACATCCAAATCTAGTTTCTCTGCAGCTGACTGCTTGGAGATTGAACGCTTGATGTTATCTAAGCGGGGGTTCTCTGATTCGGTCATTGATACTTTGATTCAGGCACGTAAGCCTGTCACTAGAAAGATCTACCATAAGATATAATATCGTAAATATCTTTGTTGGTGCGAATCCAAGGGCTACTCATGGAGTAGAGTTAGGATTCCCAGGATTTTATCTTTTCTCCAAGAAGGATTGGAGAAGGGGTTATCAGCAAGTTCCTTAAAGGGACAAATTTCTGCTTTGTCGATTTTACTACACAAACGTTTGGCAGATGTTCCAGACGTTCAGTCTTTTTGTCAGGCTTTGACCAGAATCAAGCCTGTGTTTAGACCTATTGCTCCACCCTGGAGTTTGAATTTAGTTCTTTATGTTCTTCAAGGGGTTCCGTTTGAACCCATGCATTCCATAGATATTAAGTTGTTATCTTGGAAGGTTTTATTTTTGGTTGCTATTTCTTCTGCTCATAGAGTTTCTGCGTTACAATGTGACTTGCCTTATCTTATTTTCCATTCTGATAAGGTGGTTTTACGTACCAAACCTGGTTTCCTTCCTAAGGTTGTTTCTTATGTCCTAACCCTTCTTCTAAGAAGGAGCGTCTGTTACATAATTTGGACGTGGTTCGTGCCCTGAAGTTTTACTTGCAGGCGACTAAGGAATTCCGTCAATCATCTTCATTATTCATTGTTTTTTCTGGAAAGCGTAGGGGCCAGAAAGCTACGGCTACCTACCTTTCTTTTTGGCTGAAGAGTATTATCCGTCTGGCATATGAGACTGCTGGACAGCAGCCTCCTGAAAGAATTACAGCTCATTCTACTAGGGCTGGGGCTTCCTCATGGGCATTTAAAAATGATGCTTCTGTTGAACAGATTTGCAAGGCTGCACCTTGGTCGTCTCTTCACACTTTTTACAATTTTTACAAATTTTATACTTTTGCTTCATCTGAGGCTGTTTTTGGGAGAAAGGTTCTTCAAGCAGTGGTGCCTTCCGTTTAGGTTCCTGTCTTGTCCCTCCCTTTCATCCGTGTCCTATAGCTTTGGTATTGTATCCCATAAGTAAGGATGAAATCCGTGGACTCGTCATATCTGGTAAAAGAAAAGGAAATTTATGCTTACCTGATAAATTTATTTTTTACGATATGACGAGTCCACGGCCCACCCTGTCATTTCTATGACAGGTATTTATTTGTTTTTTGTTACACTTCAGTCACCTCTGCTCCTTTGGCTTTTCCTTTCTCTTCCTAACTTCGGTTGAATGACTGGAGTGGGAGGGAAGGGAGGAGATATATATATATATATATATATATATATATATATATATATATATATATATATATATATATATATATATATATATATATATATATATATATATATATATATATATATATATATATATATATATATATATATATATATATATATATATATATATATATCCTCCCTTCCCTCCCACTCCAGTCATTCGACCGAAGTTATAAAATATATATATATATATACACAACTCTGCTGTGGTGCTCTTTGCCACTTCCTGTTGACCAGGAGGCGTAATCCCATAAGTAAGGATGAAATCCGTGGACTCGTCATATCGTAAAAGAAATACATTTATCAAGTAAGCATAAATTTCCTTTTTCTTTGATTCAATTCTTTGCTTAGAAAGCTACCTTCCGATACTATGGAAGAGATATGAACAGCCTTAAGGTTTCTAATACTGAATAGCATTGGACCTGCGTGTCCATACATCCTTTTTTTTTTTTTTTTTTTGTGTGTCCCCAACTGTCACTTTACTTTATTATTGCATGTGTTTTTGTATGATCTTAGAGCCCTAATAAAATCTTAAAAAAAACCCCACAAAAACTTAAACAGTATGCAAGGAAACCAAGAAGCTGTGTTACAGATGTGTTCCATAGAAGCTTTATTCTTAAATATCCAATATGAAGATGCAGAATGGTTAGAGAGAACTGTAATCCTCTCAGGAGGTTGCTGTCCAGCTTCCTCATAAGCCAAACGATGACACCTCTCAACCAGAAGGAAAAAGGTAGATGCAGAGGCTTTTTTACCCAGCGAAAACCGCCAACAGTAAAGAAAATTCCTTAAAAACCTGAAAAGCCTGGAGATGGAACGCACTACATCCTGGTTGTATAGCAGATCATCCTTCTGAGAAAGTAGATTAGGACAAAAGGAAATAACTATTTCCTAATTGAGATTATAGGTTCAAACGGAGTTCATAAGAACTTGCAGAACCAGATATTAGGCTCTAAGGAGGAGCAACAGAATTAAACCCAGGCCTGAGTCTAATTAGGACCTGAAATATGTCCGGAATTATAGCTACCTTCATAAAGAACAAAAACTGAAAGGGTAGAGATCTGTCCTTTTAAAGAACTAGCAGACAAACCTTTCTCCCAAAATCTCTAGAAACAAAAACAGAATTCAAGGGACTTGCTCCTTGAGCCAAGGGAAGCCTCGGGACTCAACCCAAGAGAGATAAGTGCGCCAGACCTTCGGACATATCCGACGTGTCAGAGACTAACGAGCCTGAGTAAATGACTATCTGACAAAAACCTCTTTTAGCCAGGACTAAGCGATAAATCTCCAAGTAGTCTGCCTCAGAGGATATTGAAACTGATGACGGAAGGGACCTAGAACTAGAAGGTCCATCCTAAGAGGAAAAGGAAGACCTCACCAGATCTGGTATTCACGACCTGCAAGGCCATGCTAACTCAATTAGATCTCTGAGGCCTGCTCCTGATTATGCGGGCGAAGACCCCGGAAAGAAAGGCAAACGTAAGGAACAAACATAGACTGAACTCCCACAGAATCTCCAGCACTGACTGATGGTCCCTTGATCCGGACCTGAATATAGGCAGCTTGGAATAGAGACGAGAAGCACAGAGAACTTTCTTGGAAGCACTCTACCTAAAGGATATAAATTTGGAAGGAGAGCCCTTCTTTTCAGACTGCTTTCTAGACGTCTAAACCAGGGAATGGGCGAAACCACCATTGAGAGAGACTGTACTCTGAAGGATGAAAGAGACCTCCTTCATAGTCAGGAAAACCTCTTGTTCCTTCCTGAAGATGGCTACAGCCTATATGCTTTCTGATAGGATCTGAGAGACCGGGGCACAACCATCAAGAATAAAGTTGAGGTTTCGCCATAAAGAAGGTGGCCCTCTGCACCATAAAGGAAAGAAGAGAGGACAGATTCTTCCGGCGAGCAGGTTCCCCAAGATCTTCAGGAATCCCTAGACTGCACCCCAGCAGGCTGGCATTAGTAGACACAATCTCTCAAGATGGTCACAGAAAGAACTAATGTCCATGGTAGCCACCATGAGACAAACTATGACCTGGCATTGCACCACAGAAGGTCGAACACAATAAAGACAAGAGATTGGATCATCCTAGATCCAATAGAAATATTTTTGTGGTATCAAATCTGACAGACCCCAGAAAAAAACGACCCCTGGAATTGAGTACCAGAAAACTCTTGTCCAAATTGCCACTCGGAGAGGAAAACGAGTGAATCATGTCAAAAAGGAAAGGAGGATTCTATCAGGGAACAGTTACCTACTTAAGAGACCTGAGCAATTAGACAAATTGCCCTCATTATGTTCATTTATACAGCAATAGATAGTCTCTAGCATGATAACCCCTATAGGAGCGGAAACGACTTATGTATTATACACCAACAAATAAATAATCTTAATGTTTTGTAGCAATGATGTAAAGCTATGCAACCTTCATGTAATTTGGTGTTAACATTTACTCTGATGTTAAAAAAAATTGAGAATAATTTTTGCTATGACAAAATGTTATTTATGATTCAATTAAGCCTGAGGTTTTTGTATTAATCAAATGTGACATGTAACTCGCACTTTGTTTCTCAATAAAAAATAATTTGGAATAAAAAGGAAAGGAGGAGTCTGAACCCCTATCGTCCAAGTAAGTTGCCAAAAACCAATCCATGCATCCTGGTTACAGCTAAAATAGCCCTCAAAATATTAGTAAGAGCCTAGAAACCAAGGCCAACCCAAAGGAAGGGCTACATATTGAAAATGTTTGCCAAGAATAAACAAATGGATTAAAGATAATCTCAGAAAATGGGAACATAAAGAATGATTCCTTCAGGTCCAAGGAGGACATAGACTGACCCTTCTGGACGAACATGAGAAATAATCTGATAGTTTTGCAGGGCAGATGACCTATCCCCAGCCGCTGAATCTGAAAACAACTCTAGGTCTTCAGAAAACTAGGGAGAGAAGCTGTGACCTACTATAAAAGTGCCTTCTACTATCCTTTGAGTCTCTCAGACAATGCCTAAGAGGAAAAACCGGGGCAGTTGGATTAAATTACCTCTGAACCACACAAGGCCCTAAAGAGGAAATATCTAAATAAGATAAATGTAGGGCAGATTTCCACGCAGCAACAGCTGGACTCAACTTGGAACCTGACTTGCGGGGCAGCTTAGCTTCCCACTAGTTACAACAGCTGACTTATTACACACTGATAATGATAAGCTCCAGATAAGCAAACCTTCTAGATAAAACTTAGCAACTAGAACATAAAATCACTCCCAATCAGGAGCTTTCAAGAAGGAAATGATGAATTCAAATCTGTCTGCACTTCTCAGCAGTCCTGATCTGTCCTGCCCCAATCGGGTCTCTTATGTAGCATCCCAGTGAGATTCCATTGCCACAATCAACTGAGAAAACCTAAAGAAATGTAAACTACTTGATAAAAAAAATGAATTATCCCCATAGGGGAAATAAATGTAAGATAAATAAAAATATATCAGTAGAGAAAATACTACTGAATAAAATGGTGTCAGACACTAGGGGATCCCTGCTGAACAGGAAAAATACATTTTTACCCTGACCGTGAGTTTGAAAAAAAAAAAATAAGGCATATTTAAGCAAAAGGAGATAAATAACATACACTTGAATTTTAAAAGAGAGTTTCAAATAAAAATAAGTCATAATAACAGTATTAGAATTTACCTCTAGTACAGTGGGATATATTTGATAAAAATAGATCAAATTCATATAAATATGTATTATACAAAAAACACAAAAACAGGCTGTAACCCCATGAGATGAGAGAGAGAGATCATTATATAGTAGCCACTTACAGAAATGATGCAAGTATAAATATGTATTCTACATATAACAAAACAAGTTGCTATCTCCTCACAAAGAGAGAGATGGATATATTGTACTCATGTGTGAAAATAAACATATTGGGGTCATAAAAATGACCCTTATATGCAGAACAATACAGACGTACATAGGCTTACTAGATGTCCCAGTTTGACTGGGATTGTCCCTGTTTGGAGGCGCTGTCCCAGTGTCCCACCTGATTGTTCATTCTGCCCCGGCTGTAGGGTTGCCACCCAGCCGGTGCCAGAATGAGTAAAAGCCGTGTTTTTTTTTTAAATTCTAACTGAGCGCAGTCCGTGCCAGTGACTGAC
Organism: Bombina bombina; assembly: GCF_027579735.1. Classification (NCBI taxonomy): domain Eukaryota; kingdom Metazoa; phylum Chordata; class Amphibia; order Anura; family Bombinatoridae; genus Bombina; species Bombina bombina. The sequence continues at coordinate 4,439,390 of NC_069507.1, forward strand.
GTAATTTCATCGGGCTGTGATATGGCTGTGCTGCAAGACTTGCTTGTAAGGCTACCTGGCTGAGGTTACAAATGTTACTAGCAATGTAACTGTGGTGTCTACGCTTGCCCACCCATTTTAACTGTGCAGCTGGTAGAGTTGTTTGCTTTCCCTATGGTACATCAAACTGCCCCCAATTGTGTTGATTGCGTAGCTCCTTTTATTGTACCCGTGCATCTGTAAATGCGTTACTACGTTTAGTAAGAGGGGTGGGGGCGGTAACTAAAATACAGACGACAGTTATCACTCTAGTTCGGTAACTTGTGCAGTGTTGCTTAATGTATTGAAGTTCTACACTCTAAGATACCTACGTGTGAAATAAACGTCCACTTTACTTGCCTCCCTGTTCTCATTTTCATGTCTGTTTGACCTGTGTATCTGTACAGGTTTACCCATTTGCACATGCATGGCGTTTATTTCTTGGAACAAGTTGGGATGTATTTATCTCTAACTGGAAAATTAGTTCCAGTCGGCAATCACCACTCCCCTTGACCACGCCCCATTGACCATGTCCCCTTGACCACACCCTAACCACACCCCCAATGGCACCGCACAAGTTGACCCCAGTTTCACCTCAAAAAATGATGGTAAGCCTAGACATACAGACAGTGTATAAATCTGAGATATATTGTACCAGATAAGAGGAAAAGGAATACGTATAATTAAATTCCACTTAAGAGGATAAAACATGAAAATCATTCCCCAATAAATTATTCTTTCCTATGAGAAAAGAAAGACAAATATCTGCAGTAGTTCTAGAAGAAGGGATAATTGCATTGAACTGCCACTAGATGGCAACAAATACCAAGAAATCCTTGTTAACAATTTAAAGTTCATTTTTATGTATTCTTTAATTTTCATGTACTTAAACTGGTAAAAATGTACCCACAATATGTCACAAACACTTATTCTGGGGTAAAAAAAAAACACCTCAATTTCCACCAGTAACCATGGAAATGATATCTGAAAGACCAGGACCAAATAAAGTCTTACCCTTAAAAACTTAAATTATGCTTACCTGATAATTTCATTTCCATCTGTGGGAGGAGAGTCCACTGCTTTATTCATTACTTGTGGGAATTAAGAACCTGGCCACCAGGAGGAGACAAAGACACCCCAGCCAAAGGCTTAAATACCTCCCCCACTCCCCTCATCCCCCAGTCATTCTGCCAAAGGAACAAGGAAGAGTAGGAGAAATATCAGGGTATAAATGGTGCCAGAAGAACAAAAATAAATTTAGGTCCACCCACCGGAGAAACGGGCGGGAGCCGTGGACTCTCCTCCCACAGATGAAATGAAATTATTAGGTAAGCATAATTTGTTTTCCATCTTAATGGGAGGAGAGTCCACGGCTTCATTCATTACTTGTAGGAAACAAATACCCAAGCTCTAGAGGACACTGAATGAAAAAAAATGGGAGGGCAAAAGGAGGCGGACCCTAATCTGAGGGCACCGCAGCCTGCAGAACCTTTCTCCCAAAAGCTGCTTCCGCCGAAGCAAAGACATCAAATTTGTAAAATTTAGCAAAAGTATGTAAGGAGGACCAAGTAGCCGCCTTACAAATGTGCTCCATTGAGGCCTCATTCTTAAAGGCCCATGAAGAAGCCACAGCCCTCTGAGGAGGCTTATGTCCCGCTGTCTCATAGGCCAAGCGAATAATCCTCCTCAACTAAAAAGATAGGGAAGTGGAAGAGACCCTCTGCCCCTTGTGCTTCCCCGAATATGCCACAAATAACGACGAAGTCTCTCTGAATTCTTTCGTGACCTGAAAATAGAACTTCAAGGCTCGAACCACATTCAAATTATGAAGTAACCTTTCCTTTGAAGAAGAAGGGTTAGGACACAAGGAAGGAACTACTATCTCTTGATTGATGTTACGATTTGACACAACCTTGGGAAGAAATCCCAACCCAGTGCGAAGCACAGCCTTATCGGCATGAAAAACCAGGTAAGGAGGCTCACATTGCAAAGCCACCAACTGAGATACTCTGCGTGCCGATGCAATAGCCAATAGGAATAGAACCTTCCAGGAAAGAATTTTAATGTCATGCGAATGCATAGGCTCAAACAGAGCCCTCTGCAAAAAGTACCAAGTTTAAGCTCCAAGGTGGAGCGGAATTACTAAAGGCCTGATCCTAGACAGAGCCTGAACAAAGGACTGAATATCAGGAAGCTCTGCAAGCTTCTTGTGTAACAGTACAGATAAAGCCGAAATCTGTTACTTTAAGGAACTGGCGGCAAGACCCTTCTCCAACCCATCCTGGAGGAAGGACAGGATCCTGGATACCCTAACCTTATGCCAGGGATATCCACGTTCCTCACACCAGGACAAGTAGGTCCTCCACACCTTATGATAGATGCGCCGAGTGACTGGTTTCCTGGCTTGAATAAAAGTATCAATCACTCTCTCAGAAAAACCTCTCTTGGCTAGGACTAAGCATTCAATCTCCACGCAGTCAGCCTCAGAGAATCGAGATTTTGATGTAGAAAGGGACCCTGAACCAGCAGATCTCTGTGACAAGTTAACCTCCATGGAGGAGACGATGACATCCCGACCAGATCAGCAAACCACATCCTCGGCAGCCACAACGGAGCAATTAGAATAGCCGAAGCTTGTTCCTGCTTCATGCCGGGCCACTACTCGAGGTAGAAGTGGCAACGGTGGAAATATGTAGACTACATTGAACTCCCAAGATACCGCTAAGGCATCTATCAGCTCTGCATGGGGATCCCTGGACCACAATCCGTATCTGGGTAGCTTGAAGTTGAGTCTGGACACCATGAGATCTATCTCCGGCGTCCCCCATCTGATGCAGATCTCTGCAAACACCTCGGGATGGAGAGCCCATTCCCCCGGATGAAACGATTGTCTGCTGAGAAAATCCGCTTCCCAGTTGTCCACACCCGGAACATGGATCGCTGTGGGAATTAAGAACCTGGCCACCAGGAGGGGGCAAAGACACCTCAGCCAAAGGCTTAAATACCTTCCCCCTCCCCCACTCCTCCCCCAGTCATTCTAAGGAACAGTAGGAGAAATACCAGGGTATAAATGGTGCCAGAAGAATTAAACTAAATTTTGGTCCGCCCACCGGAGAAACGGGCGGGGGCAGTGGACTCTCCTCCCAAAGATGGAAATTAAATTATCAGGTAAGCATAATTTATGTTTTCCATCTTAATGGGATGAGAGTCCACTGCTCCATTCATTATTTGTGGGAACAAATACCCAAGCTCTAGAGGACACTGAATGGAAAAAAATGGGAGGGCAAAAGGACGCGGACCCTAAACTGAGGGCACGGCAGCCTTCAGAACCTTTCTCCCAAAAGCTGCTTCAGCTGAAGCAAAAACGTCAAATTTATAACATTTTGCAAAAGTATGTAAGGAGGACAAAGTAGCCGCCTTACAAATTTGTTCCATAGAGGCCTCATTCTTAAAGGCCCATGAATAAGCCACAGCCCTTGAGTGAGCCGTAATCCTCTGAGGAGGCTTGTGTCCCGCTGTCTCATATGCCAGATGGATCATACTCCTCAACCAAAAAGAAAGAGAAGTGGCAGAGGCCCTTTGCCCCATGCAATTCCCTGAGTACACAACAAATAAGGACAAAGTGTGTCTGAACTCCTTCGTAGCCTGAAGATAAAACTTCAAAGCCCGAACCATATCCAGATTATGAAGTAACCTCTCATTCGAAGAAGAAGGGTTAGGACACAAAGAAGGAACTACTATTTCTTGATTAATGTTACAACTCGATACTACCTTAGGTACGAATCTCAATCCAGTGCGAAGATCAGCCTTATCAGCATGAAAAACCAAGTAAGGCAGTTCACATTGCAAGGCCACCAATTTAGAGATTCTGCGCGCCAAAGCAATAGCCAGTAATAACAGGACTTTCCATCAAAGAACCTTAATGTCAAGAACATGCATAGGCTCAAACGGAGCCCTCTGCAAAACCTTAAGAACCAAGTTTAAGCTCCAAGGAGGAGCCGGATTCCTGAAGACAGGCCTGATCCTAACCAGCGCCTGAACAAAGGACTAAATGTCAGGAAGCTCCACAAGCTTCTTATGCAACAGTGCAGATAAAGCCAATATCTGTCCCCTTAGGGAACTGGCGGCAAGACCCTTATCCAGACCATCCTAAGAACAAGAGTGTCAATCACTTTTTCCAAAAAGCCTCTCTTAGCTAAGACTAGCCGTTTAATCTCCACGCAGTCAGCGTCAGAGAATCGAGATTTTGATGTAGAAAGGGACCTTGAACCAGCAACCGCCACCGCTGGTTGGAAAACGAGCCCTGTGAGTTGGAACATCTTCCGCAACATGGTCTCCATCTTTTTATCCATGGGTTCCTTGAAAGAGAAGCTATCCTCTAGCGGAATAGTCATTCTCTTAGAGAGCATGGAGATAGCACCATCCACCTTAGGGACGGTTTCCCAAGGTTCAAGCTGCGCTTCTGGAACGGGGAAAAGTTTTTTAAAAGAAGAAGAGGGGGAAAAGGACAAACAAAGTTTCTCCCATTCATTCTTAATAATGTTCACCATCTTGACTGGAACCGGGAAGGCCTGGGGCCCTACCCTGTCCTTGTAAACCCTATCCAGTTTAGGGATTGAAGGTTCCTCCGGTAGCTTCGGTTCCGGAACCTCCATTGTAGCAAGCACCTCTTTCAGCAGAAAGCGCAAATCCTCCAATAACTCTGAGTTGTCCTCAGCTGATAATAGCAGTGCCGTACCTTCAGCTTGCGCTTAGTAGGACGAGGCATCGCAATAATGGCCGCTGAAACCGCCGTCTGTAACTGATCTGCGAAGTCTGGAGGTCAAGGGGCCCCTCCCGCAGGAGGATTAGTAGTGTCCTGGGGAACTGCTTGTGTAAATGGAGATTATTGTAGGGAACGCAGTTCGCGGGGCAGAGAACCGTCAGAGGTGGACGGCTCAGTCGTACTAAATACCTTATTCATTTTGGATATAGCAATATTGTCAAAGCATTTGGAACAGAGTTGTGTAGGAGGTTCGACTGGAACCTCCTCACAGTATACACAGTTAATAGATTTAGATAAAGAGGGAATATCCTCTAATATATCAGAGTCCTCCATAGCTTGCGCCTGATGAAAAGATAAATGGCACCTTTATATCTCAATGGCCGGGGCACTCACCACCTCCTATGACCCGGACTACAAGAAACAGCTTTTGTCTCCTCCGAACGCAGGTCAAAAAAGAGGACATTACAGAGGCCACACCCGGTCACATGGAGTGCAATGCAGGACCGCCCCTGCACTCGAGAGACACGCCAAAAAAAAACTGCCTCATCTCTCGCTAATGAACTGACTGTTCCACACTGACAGAGCCTCATTTCACACAAATGCAGCAGAAAACACAATAAACAATATTATGCATAATAAAATACCCCCTGTTCAATAACCCCCTTCCGAGGGTATTACCCTAGATTCTATAAAGATAAAGGAGCCACACTGTGACCCTGTCTTCTTGCGTTATCAAATATATATAAATTAAACGATCTTACCAGAATCAACGCCGTGGAACAGGAACACGGCCCTTCAATGAGGCAGGGTAGTAGCATCGCTCCTGACATGGACTTGAGAGAAGTAAAGCAGGCAGTGAAACTCGACAACGCTGATTGCTAATGGAGCTGTTAAACTGAGTCGGGATGGTTTCGCAGAAAGACTTTGTGAAGAGAAGAGGGTTGGCGCTGACTATAAATCCTAAATGCCTAGCGGAAAGAAACTACTCCTCCTCAGTAGTTTAGGTGAGAATAGAAAATAAGCTAGGATTTATGCCAACAACCTAATACATTCAGAAAGCTGTCATCTGAGAAGATGGAAAGAAAATTTAACTAAGGAGGGCAAAAGGAGGCGGACCCTAATCTGAGGGCACCGCAGCCTGCAGAACCTTTCTCCCAAAAGCTGCTTCCGCCGAAGCAAAGACATCAAATTTGTAAAATTTAGCAAAAGTATGTAAGGAGGACCAAGTAGCCGCCTTACAAATGTGCTCCATTGAGGCCTCATTCTTAAAGGCCCATGAAGAAGCCACAGCCCTCTGAGGAGGCTTATGTCCCGCTGTCTCATAGGCCAAGCGAATAATCCTCCTCAACTAAAAAGATAGGGAAGTGGAAGAGACCCTCTGCCCCTTGTGCTTCCCCGAATATGCCACAAATAACGACGAAGTCTCTCTGAATTCTTTCGTGACCTGAAAATAGAACTTCAAGGCTCGAACCACATTCAAATTATGAAGTAACCTTTCCTTTGAAGAAGAAGGGTTAGGACACAAGGAAGGAACTACTATCTCCTGATTGATGTTACGATTTGACACAACCTTGGGAAGAAATCCCAACCCAGTGCGAAGCACAGCCTTATCGGCATGAAAAACCAGGTAAGGAGGCTCACATTGCAAAGCCACCAACTGAGATACTCTGCGTGCCGATGCAATAACCAATAGGAATAGAACCTTCCAGGAAAGAATTTTAATGTTATGCGAATGCATAGGCTCAAACAGAGCCCTCTGCAAAAAGTACCAAGTTTAAGCTCCAAGGTGGAGCGGAATTACTAAAGGCCTGATCCTAGACAGAGCCTGAACAAAGGACTGAATATCAGGAAGCTCTGCAAGCTTCTTGTGTAACAGTACAGATAAAGCCGAAATCTGTTACTTTAAGGAACTGGCGGCAAGACCCTTCTCCAACCCATCCTGGAGGAAGGACAGGATCCTGGATACCCTAACCTTATGCCAGGGATATCCACTTTCCTCACACCAGGACAAGTAGGTCCTCCACACCTTATGATAGATGCGCCGAGTGACTGGTTTCCTGGCTAGAATAAAAGTATCAATCACTCTCTCAGAAAAACCTCTCTTGGCTAGGACTAAGCATTCAATCTCCACGCAGTCAGCCTCAGAGAATCGAGATTTTGATGTAGAAAGGGACCCTGAACCAGCAGATCTCTGTGACAAGTTAACCTCCATGGAGGAGACGATGACATCCCGACCAGATCAGCAAACCACATCCTCGGCAGCCACAACGGAGCAATTAGAATAGCCGAAGCTTGTTCCTGCTTCATGCCGGGCCACTACTCGAGGTAGAAGTGGCAATGGTGGAAATATGTAGACTACATTGAACTCCCAAGATACCGCTAAGGCATCTATCAGCTCTGCATGGGGATCCCTGGACCACAATCCGTATCTGGGTAGCTTGAAGTTGAGTCTGGACACCATGAGATCTATCTCCGGCGTCCCCCATCTGATGCAGATGTCCTGGGGAACTGCTTGTGTAAATGGAGATTATTGTAGGGAACGCAGTTCGCGGGGCAGAGAACCGTCAGAGGTGGACGGCTCAGTCGTACTAAATACCTTATTCATTTTGGATATAGCAATATTGTCAAAGCATTTGGAACAGAGTTGTGTAGGAGGTTCGACTGGAACCTCCTCGCAGTATACACAGTTAATAGATTTAGATAAAGAGGGAATATCCTCTAATATATCAGAGTCCTCCATAGCTTGCGCCTGATGAAAAGATAAATGGCACCTTTATATCTCAATGGCCGGGGCACTCACCACCTCCTATGACCCGGACTACAAGAAACAGCTTTTGTCTCCTCCAAACGCAGGTCAAAAAAGAGGACATTACAGACGCCACACCCGGTCACATGGAGTGCAATGCAGGACCGCCCCTCCACTCGAGAGACACGCCAAAAAAAAACTGCCTCATCTCTCGCTAATGAACTGACTGTTCCACACTGACAGAGCCTCATTTCACACAAATGCAGCAGAAAACACAATAAACAATATTATGCATAATAAAATACCCCCTGTTCAATAATCCCCTTCCGAAGGTATTACCCTAGATTCTATAAAGATAAAGGAGCCACACTGTGACCTTGTCTTCTTGCGTTATCAAATATATATAAATTAAACGATCTTACCAGAATCAACGCCGTGGAACAGGAACACGGCCCTTCAATGAGGCAGGGTAGTAGCATCGCTCCTGACATGGACTTGAGAGAAGTAAAGCAGGCAGTGAAACTCGACAACGCTGATTGCTAATGGAGCTGTTAAACTGAGTCGGGATGGTTTCGCAGAAAGACTTTGTGAAGAGAAGAGGGTTGGCGCTGACTATAAATCCTAAATGCCTAGCGGAAAGAAACTACTCCTCCTCAGTAGTTTAAGTGAGAATAGAAAATAAGCTAGGATTTATGCCAACAACCTAATACATTCAGAAAGCTGTCATCTGAGAAGATGGAAAGAAAATTTACCTAAGGAGGGCAAAAGGAGGCGGACCCTAATCTGAGGGCACCGCAAAGAAAATTTACCTAAGGGACAATGTATCCGACTACGTCGAAATTGCTCTAAAAAAACTGACTATTTGGAACAAGCAGAGTTCCTTGAAAGAAAATTTTTAGAGAAAGGTTATAAGAAGGAGGTAGTGACCAAAGCCAAAAAGGATATAGAACTAACTGATAGGAATGAATTCCTTAAATATAAAGAAAGATCTAAACTAAACGTCCCAGGTAATACCATTATCAATGTACCACTAATTACTAACTATAATGATGACTTTAAAACCCTGAAAAAATTGTGAACAAACACTTGCATTTAGTACAAAACAATCCAATAATAGGCAATAAAGTTTACCCTTATCCCAATATCATATATAGAAAAGCGAAAAACCTTAAGACTATTCTATCTCCTAGTGAGTTTAAGACTGAACATCATAATAGTAAACAAATCAGCTTATTAGGTAGTGATATTAAGGGATTTTTTCCTTGCTTTGGATGCAAGTCCTGCCAATATAGTTGCAAAACAAAAAACTACATGTCCACACAAACAGGAAAAATATATGAAATAGATTGCAACATTAGATGCCAAGATAAAGGGGTGGTATACATGATCCAATGTACATGTAATAAACAATACATTGGAGAAACAACCAGAACCCTTAGGGAAAGAATCCGAGAACATCTTTGGACAATTGAAAAAAGAAAGAAAGATACATATTTGTACCAGCATTTTAAAGAAAAACATAACAATAATCTGTCAGACTTTAAATTTTGGGGGATTAAAAAGATTACACCAAATTGGAGGGGAGGGAATCTAGAAGTAGAACTCCTTAGAATGGAATCTGAGACCATATATACATTACAAACCCTCCAGCCCCTAGGATTAAATTCAGAATTAGAAATTTCCATATTTTTATAAATTTTACAGATTTTATTTTTTATATATATAACGTGTGGATATATATCTTTGTCCCCCTTCAGTACTTATTGGCATTTCAATTGTGAGTTGTCTTTTAGTGATGCTTGTTTTTATTTATATGTATGCATATGTGGATATATGTATGTATATATATATATATATATATATATATATATACATACACCTTAAACCCATACATATTTCCATATCACTCTAATTCAGTTATGAGATTATCTACATTTATGCTTTTTATTTAAATTTTATATTTCCAATTATATAAGAGTTCAATTTTTTTTTATTAGGTCCAGGATTAGTAATACATACATATGCACTTTTAACTTATCCATCATCCCTGGCACTAGATATACCTCAATTGATGTTTTGAACCAACACAGGCATCCTATGTCTGTTTATTTTATTTGTTTTTAATATATAGGTTACTAATCATTGCCACCACTGCTGTATAGCAAGATAATTGTTTAAACGATCACATACATATGCAGTTTTTAACCTATATTACCACCTTTATAGACGAAATGATTTCAACTATAGTGTCCACCTTAAATTGAAGAAGGTGTTGCCTCCATGGAACCTATCAAATCGCCACGATCACTAAACCAATCAGAATGCAAGAATCACCTTTATAAAGGTGCACCTAACCTATCTGGAGTATCTTGATAAAGCCCTCAGAGGGTGAAACGCGTAGAATTTACTCCAGACCTATCAACTTCATCATTTGGATATATCTACATTCGTTTAACACTTATAAGCTGCGATCCAGCCCCTCCAGTGGACTCTATAATTTCTATGATTTAGGAGCAAAAGCCACATTGAGGACCAAGGATCTGATTAGCAAACGACTGAGTGTAAACTTCATTACCGCAACCACAGCGGACTCCAAATAGTGCAAGTTTTTATGCTTAAGCTTGCCGAAGTAGAAGAATTACAGCCACATCCAAATATCTCGTTAAAGAGCATTCAACACTTTTACACGCATAAAATCCAGCGTGCACCCTCACAGCCTATCAAAAGAGAGGTGTGACTCCAAATAGCCAATAGCTTCTGAGGCTTGCGGTTTTTTATCAAGCCGCGAAAGAGTTCGACACACAAGGACGCTCAAAGAAGCGGCACACCAGCTCAGAAGTGTCTCCAATCTTCAACGGACATTTGTAAGGTACCTTACGGTTTACACACTATGACTGTTGCACACCAAAAAGTGACGAAATTTATCCAGTTTTAACTTCTCATTGCCTTACCCCTTGAAAGGCAAAGTGACTGCCTATTAACATACATGCTTAGTTCCTACAGGGAGACGTCCCTATGTTCTAATTCATATGTATTTCCTTTTATATGTTTTAAGATTATTAAATAAGATTATTTTTATCTATCACATCTTTATTTTTATTTCACGGACACCATTTATATTGTCTGTATATACAGACCTGTCTTTTGAACACATATTCTAATTGAAACACGTCTATGGATTTCCTCTCTATATATTTTTCACTTATTCAGCATATCTCATAGAGACCTTAATACGTTGACCCACCCAGGAATATTATTTACACACTATACTTAGATAAGTTGTAACTTTGAAACGGTAGTATAAATCCTCGCAGAAAGACTTTCCCTGCATCTCCGGACTCTAATATTCACCCAAGCTCTCACTGAGAGGCTGACAGGACTACTTAAAACTCCAGTCCCATTCCGAAGAGTACTACCCTCCATAAGAGACTACTCTGTAATCTTCAGACACTTCTCTGCCATCCTCCTGTGACGAAAGGCAAAGAATGACTGGGGGATGAGGGGAGCAGGGGAGGTATTTAAGCCTTTGGCTGGGGTGTCTTTGCCTCCTCCTGGTAGCCAGGTTCTTAATTCCCACAAGTAATGAATGAAACAGTGGACTCTCCTCCCATTATGATGGAAATCTTTCTTAAATAACCCTCCAGTTTCTTATCCATAGGGTCTCTAATAGAGGAACCATACTCGAGAGGAATAGTAGTTCTCTTGGCTAAGGTAGATATAGCGCCCTCTACTCTAGGAACAGTGCGCCACAGATCTCGCACTGAATAAGCCACAGGAAACATCTCTTTAAACACAGGAGACGGGTTAAAAAGAACACCCGGCTTCTCCCATTCCTGAGATATAATGTCAGACATGCGATCTGGAACAGGAAAAACCTCCACAGATTTAGGTTTGACATAAAAAACTGTATTCAGTTTATTAGCTCTTTTTCAGGGTCCCTGCATCATAGTCATCCAAAGTAGCTAAAAACTCCTTAAAAAGTAAACAGAAATGCTCCAGTTTAAATCTTAAATTAATCTCCTCAAAATCTATTGTATTAGGAACTTCAGCTTCTGAATCAGAGATCTCGCCCTCAGAAGATGCAGAGGAATGATCCTCGCTAGATAACTGAGAAAGACAACCAAATCCGTCTTGGCAGAATCGGAACCCATAAAAATGTCCTTAGATTTCCTCTTCCTTTTACCAGAACTAGGTAAAGCACTTAGGGCTGCAGAAAAATCTTTAGGCAAACAAACACTGCCAGAGACTGACTGAGAGGAACCACAGGGCACTGCATGTGAATCTGTCAAAGACTGGGACATGTTAGCAGAAGGCTGAGACAACCCCTAAACAGCATTAGCCTGAGAAAAAGAAGGCTCAGGTAAGGAATCCTTCGCTAATAAAACCTTATTCAGGCAAGGGGAACAAAACTGCACAGGAGGTATAACCGGGGCATCTGCACAATAATGACAGAGAAAGCTTAGGATCAGCATCCATAGTAAATAAAATAGCCCTCCATTTCCCTTGTACTCTAATTTCAATATAAAAAAAATAGAATAAAATAAATATTAAAACCGACTCTACAACCCAGCCATGCTGAAGAGACTCACCCAACCGGTAACCAGGAGTCCAATCCACACCAGCAGAAAAATCCTAGAAAGCTGCAAACATCAGAGAGAAGCGACAGTAAGGTTCGGTCCAACAAGTTTCTTAAAGAGATATTACCCAAACTAAATAAAAGGTAAACTTGTGCACCTTCTTCGCACAACACCTACAATGTTACACAGGCAAAGAATGACTGGGGATTGTGGGTAGTGGGAGGATACTTGAAGCTTTGCTGGGGTGTTTTTTTGCCTCCACCTGGTAGCCAGGAGTTGAATTCCCACTAGTAATTAAATGGATTTGTGGACTCTCCATGCCAATGGAAAGAAATATAAGTTCCTCAGACCCCATAAGAGGGAATTAAGTTGCCATCAGGACACCCACTACAGAGTCCCCTGCATCGTCTCCTATAAGGGAAAGAAATCACAAAAGGACTTACCCTCCAGGGTCTTCTGCTGTAGAGCACTCCCAGCACTTGCTTCATCCAGACGTCTGACAGGGACTTACCTCAGACGTCTTCTTACCGTGGTGCAGACACTTCCAGGTCTGTCAGCTTCATCCAGACGTCTGACAGGGACTTACCTCAGACGTCTTCTTACCGTGGTGCAGACACTTCCAGGTCTGTCAGCTTCATCCAGACGTCTGACAGGGACTTACCTCAGACGTCTTCTTACCGTGGTGCAGACACTTCCAGGTCTGTCAGCTTCATCCAGACGTCTGACAGGGACTTACCTCAGACGTCTTCTTACCGTGGTGCAGACACTTCCAGGTCTGTCAGCTTCATCCAGACGTCTGACAGGGACTTACCTCAGACGTCTTCTTACCGTGGTGCAGACACTTCCAGGTCTGTCAGCTTCATCCAGACGTCTGACAGGGACTTACCTCAGACGTCTTCTTACCGTGGTACAGACACTTCCAGGTCTGTCAGCTTCATCCAGACGTCTGACAGGGACTTACCTCAGACGTCTTCTTACCGTGGTGCAGACACTTCCAGATCTGTCAGCTTCATACAGACGTCTGACAGGGACTTACCTCAGACGTCTTCTTACCGTGGTGCAGACACTTCCAGGTCTGTCAGCTTCATCCAGACGTCTGACAGGGACTTACCTCAGACGTCTTCTTACCGTGGTGCACATACTTCCAGGTCTGTCAGCTTCATCCAGACGTCTGACAGGGACTTACCTCAGAGGTCTTCTTCCCGTGGTGCAGACACTTCCAGGTCTGTCAGCTTCATCCAGACGTCTGACAGGGACTTACCTCAGACATCTTCTTACCGTGGTGCAGACACTTCCAGGTCTGTCAGCTTCATCCAGACGTCTGACAGGGACCTGGGATGGAGAAGGAAAGCAGAGTAACTAACCCTGGTTGCCGGGAGGGGGGTTAGCATAGATTGCTGGAGAGATAGGAGAGACTACTCTGGGACCTGCAGCAGCTACCAATATTCTTACTCAAGAGTTCAATTTTTCTTCAGATCACCATCTTCACACTCCGTGTCAGGAAGGCAAAGAATGACTGGGGGAGTATGGGTAGTGGGAAGATACTTAAACTCTGGCTGGGGTGTTCTTTGCCTCCTCCTGGTGGTCAGGAAGTGAATTCCCAACAGTAATTAAAAGGACTTGTGGACTCTCCATGCCATTGGAAAAAAAACAAAATGTAAGCTTACCTTATAAAATGATTTTCTTTCTCTGTACGGAGTCCCCGGCAACTGTGTTTTCCTTTTCTTCTGGTACCTCTACCCCTAGTGTGTTCTTTTCCTTATCCTCGGCTGATTAACTGGGGGAGTTAGGGGACGTGGGAAGTATACTTAATGCTGGGGTGTTTGTATTTACCAACAGTAATGAATGAATTTGTGCACTCTCCCTGCCTAGAAAGAAAATAATTTATCAGGTAAGCATAAATTCTATAGTGACAGAAGCTAAAGTAATAACTTAATGTGTGAGCTTTTATTGGTACACACATGTATATGTACAGCAGATAAGGCTCTCGGTTGCACAGTCTCTTTACACTATAAGGATATGTACTGCGTGTGCTTTTATTGGTACACACATGTATATGTACAGCAGATAAGGCTCTCGGTTGCACAGTCTCTTTACACTATAAGGATATGTACGTGATCAGTATATACAGCGTGTGCTTTTATTGGTACACACACGTATATTTACAGCAGATAAGGCTCTCGGTTGCACAGTCTCTTTACACTATAAGGATATGTACGTGATTAGTATATACAGCGTGTGCTTTTATTGGTACACACATGTATATGTACAGCAGATAAGGCTCTCGGTTGCACAGTCTCTTTACACTATAAGGATATGTACGTGATCAGTTTATACAGCGTGTGCTTTTATTGGTACACACATGTATATGTACAGCAGATAAGGCTCTCGGTTGCACAGTCTCTTTACACTATAAGGATATGTACGTGATCAGTATATACTGCGTGTGCTTTTATTGGTACACACGTATATGTACAGCCGATAAGGCTCTCGGTTGCACAGTCTCTTTACACTATAAGGATATGTACGTGATCAGTTTATACAGCGTGTGCTTTTATTGGTACACACGTATATGTACAGCAGATAAGGCTATCGGTTGCACAGTCTCTTTACACTATAAGGATATGTACTGCGTGTGCTTTTATTGGTACACACATGTATATGTACAGCAGATAAGGCTCTCGGTTGCACAGTCTCTTTACACTATAAGGATATGTACATGATCAGTATATACTGCGTGTGCTTTTATTGGTATACACATGTATATGTACAGCAGATAAGGCTCTCGGTTGCACAGTCTCTTTACACTATAAGGATATGTACGTGATTAGTATATACTGCGTGTGCTTTTATTGGTACACACATGTATATGTACAGCAGATAAGGCTATCGGTTGCACAGTCTCTTTACACTATAAGGATATGTACGTGATCAGTATATACTGCGTGTGCTTTTATTGGAACACACATGTATATGTACAGCAGATAAGGCTCTCGGTTGCACAGTCTCTTTACACTATAAGGATATGTACGTGATCAGTATATACTGCATGTGCTTTTATTGGTACACACATGTATATGTACAGCAGATAAGGCTCTCGGTTGCACAGTCTCTTTACACTATAAGGATATGTACGTGATTAGTATATACTGCGTGTGCTTTTATTGGTACACACATGTATATGTACAGCAGATAAGGCTCTCGGTTGCACAGTCTCTTTACACTATAAGGATATGTACGTGATCAGTTTATACAGCGTGTGCTTTTATTGGTACACACATGTATATGTACAGCAGATAAGGCTATCGGTTGCACAGTCTCTTTACACTATAAGGATATGTACGTGATCAGTATATACTGCGTGTGCTTTTATTGGTATACACACGTATATGTACAGCAGATAAGGCTCTCGGTTGCACAGTCTCTTTACACTATAAGGATATGTACATGATTAGTATATACTGCGTGTGCTTTTATTGGTACACACATGTATATGTACAGCAGATAAGGCTCTCGGTTGCACAGTCTCTTTACACTATAAGGATATGTATGTGATTAGTATATACTGCGTGTGCTTTTATTGGTACACACATGTATATGTACAGCAGATAAGGCTCTCGGTTGCACAGTCTCTTTACACTATAAGGATATGTACGTGATTAGTATATACAGCCTGTGCTTTTATTGGTACACACATGTATATGTACAGCAGATAAGGCTCTCGGTTGCACAGTCTCTTTACACTATAAGGATATGTACGTGATTAGTATATACAGCGTGTGCTTTTATTGGTACACACATGTATATGTACAGCAGATAAGGCTCTCGGTTGCACAGTCTCTTTACACTATAAGGATATGTATGTGATTAGTATATACAGCGTGTGCTTTTATTGGTACACACGTATATGTACAGCAGATAAGGCTCTCGGTTGCACAGTCTCTTTACACTATAAGGATATGTACGTGATCAGTATATACAGCGTGTGCTTTTATTGGTACACACGTATATGTACAGCAGATAAGGCTCTCGGTTGCACAGTCTCTTTACACTATAAGGATATGTACGTGATTAGTATATACAGCCTGTGCTTTTATTGGTACACACATGTATATGTACAGCAGATAAGGCTCTCGGTTGCACAGTCTCTTTACACTATAAGGATATGTACGTGATTAGTATATACAGCCTGTGCTTTTATTGGTACACACATGTATATGTACAGCAGATAAGGCTCTCGGTTGCACAGTCTCTTTACACTATAAGGATATGTACGTGATTAGTATATACAGCGTGTGCTTTTATTGGTACACACATATGTACAGCAGATAAGGCTCTCGGTTGCACAGTCTCTTTACACTATAAGGATATGTACGTGATCAGTATATACTGCGTGTGCTTTTATTGGTACACACATGTATATGTACAGCAGATAAGGCTCTCGGTTGCACAGTCTCTTTACACTATAAGGATATGTACGTGATTAGTATATACAGCGTGTGCTTTTATTGGTACACACATATGTACAGCAGATAAGGCTCTCGGTTGCACAGTCTCTTTACACTATAAGGATATGTACGTGATCAGTATATACTGCGTGTGCTTTTATTGGTACACACATGTATATGTACAGCAGATAAGGCTCTCGGTTGCACAGTCTCTTTACACTATAAGGATATGTACATGATTAGTATATACTGCATGTGCTTTTATTGGTACACACACGTATATGTACAGCAGATAAGGCTCTCGGTTGCACAGTCTCTTTACACTATAAGGATATGTACTGCGTGTGCTTTTATTGGTACACACATGTATATGTACAGCAGATAAGGCTCTTGGTTGCACAGTCTCTTTACACTATAAGGATATGTACGTGATCAGTATATACTGCGTGTGCTTTTATTGGTACACACATGTATATGTACAGCAGATAAGGCTCTCGGTTGCACAGTCTCTTTACACTATAAGGATATGTACGTGATTAGTATATACAGCCTGTGCTTTTATTGGTACACACATGTATATGTACAGCAGATAAGGCTCTCGGTTGCACAGTCTCTTTACACTATAAGGATATGTACTGCGTGTGCTTTTATTGGTACACACACGTATATGTACAGCAGATAAGGCTCTCGGTTGCACAGTCTCTTTACACTATAAGGATATGTACGTGATTAGTATATACTGCGTGTGCTTTTATTGGTACACACATGTATATGTACAGCAGATAAGGCTCTCGGTTGCACAGTCTCTTTACACTATAAGGATATGTACTGCGTGTGCTTTTATTGGTATACACATGTATATGTACAGCAGATAAGGCTCTCGGTTGCACAGTCTCTTTACACTATAAGGATATATACTGCGTGTGCTTTTATTGGTATACACATGTATATGTACAGCAGATAAGGCTCTCGGTTGCACAGTCTCTTTACACTATAAGGATATGTACTGCGTGTGCTTTTATTGGTACACACATGTATATGTACAGCAGATAAGGCTCTCGGTTGCACAGTCTCTTTACACTATAAGGATATGTACTGCGTGTGCTTTTATTGGTATACACATGTATATGTACAGCAGATAAGGCTCTCGGTTGCACAGTCTCTTTACACTATAAGGATATGTACGTGATCAGTTTATACAGCGTGTGCTTTTATTGGTACACACACGTATATGTACAGCAGATAAGGCTCTCGGTTGCACAGTCTCTTTACACTATAAGGATATGTACTGCGTGTGCTTTTATTGGTACACACATGTATACGTACAGCAGATAAGGCTCTCGGTTGCACAGTCTCTTTACACTATAAGGATATGTACGTGATTAGTATATACAGCGTGTGCTTTTATTGGTATACACATGTATATGTACAGCAGATAAGGCTCTCGGTTGCACAGTCTCTTTACACTATAAGGATATGTACTGCGTGTGCTTTTATTGGTACACACATGTATATGTACAGCAGATAAGGCTCTCGGTTGCACAGTCTCTTTACACTATAAGGATATGTACGTGATTAGTATATACTGCGTGTGCTTTTATTGGTACACACATGTATATGTACAGCAGATAAGGCTCTCGGTTGCACAGTCTCTTTACACTATAAGGATATGTACTGCGTGTGCTTTTATTGGTACACACATGTATATGTACAGCAGATAAGGTTCTCGGTTGCACAGTCTCTTTACACTATAAGGATATGTACTGCGTGTGCTTTTATTGGTACACACATGTATATGTACAGCAGATAAGGTTCTCGGTTGCACAGTCTCTTTACACTATAAGGATATGTACTGCGTGTGCTTTTATTGGTACACACATGTATATGTACAGCAGATAAGGTTCTCGGTTGCACAGTCTCTTTACACTATAAGGATATGTACTGCGTGTGTTTTTATTGGTACACACATGTATATGTACAGCAGATAAGGCTCTCGGTTGCACAGTCTCTTTACACTATAAGGATATGTACTGCGTGTGCTTTTATTGGTACACACACGTATATGTACAGCGGGTAAGGCTCTCGGTTGCACAGTCTCTTTACACTATAAGGATGTGTACGTGATCAGTTTATACAGCGTGTGCTTTTATTGGTACACACATGTATATGTACAGCAGATAAGGCTCTCGGTTGCACAGTCTCTTTACACTATAAGGATATGTACGTGATTAGTATATACTGCGTGTGCTTTTATTGGTACACACATGTATATGTACAGCAGATAAGGCTCTCGGTTGCACAGTCTCTTTACACTATAAGGATATGTATGTGATTAGTATATACAGCGTGTGCTTTTATTGGTACACACACATGTATATGTACAGCAGATAAGGCTCTCGGTTGCACAGTCTCTTTACACTATAAGGATATGTACTGCGTGTGCTTTTATTGGTACACACATGTATATGTACAGCAGATAAGGTTCTCGGTTGCACAGTCTCTTTACACTATAAGGATATGTACTGCGTGTGCTTTTATTGGTACACACATGTATATGTACAGCAGATAAGGCTCTCGGTTGCACAGTCTCTTTACACTATAAGGATATGTACTGCGTGTGCTTTTATTGGTACACACATGTATATGTACAGCAGATAAGGCTCTCGGTTGCACAGTCTCTTTACACTATAAGGATATGTATGTGATTAGTATATACTGCGTGTGCTTTTATGCTTTTATTATTACACATGTATATGTACAGCAGATAAGGCTCTCGGTTGCACAGTCTCTTTACACTGCTAAAAGGATATATCCTTAATCAGTTTATACTGCGGCGCGGCACTTGCGCTGGTCACAAAGGACATCGGGAAGCTCCTGGTTTGGCTCATTGTCTCTCTGTCATTTCTGTTGATGACACAAAACATTTAGTATGTTTAGTACATTTATGATGTCATTTTATTGCACTAAACAAGGTACCTCCTACACTTTATGCGCTCAGTCTGTTTGTGCTACGACCCTTTGTGCACAACAGATCCCTAGGGGCATATTACTTAATGACTAAAAAGGTCCACTCCCAGAATGCTATCCTATTCCTGTCTGTTAGCTGTTTATCTTATTCCTGATTGTTAGCTATCTTATTCCTGTCTGTTAGCTGTTTATCTTATTCCTGTCTGTTAGCTATCTTATTCCTGTCTGTTAGCTGTTTATCTTATTCCTGATTGTTAGCTATCTTATTCCTGTCTGTTAGCTGTTTATCTTATTCCTGTCTGTTAGCTGTCTATCCTATTCCTGTCTGTTAGCTGTTTATCTTATTCCTGATTGTTAGCTATCTTATTCCTGTCTGTTAGCTGTTTATCTTATTCCTGATTGTTAGCTATCTTATTCCTGTCTGTTAGCTGTTTATCTTATTCCTGACTGTTAGCTGTTTATCTTATTCCTGTCTGTTAGCTGTTTATCTTATTCCTGTCTGTTAGCTGTTTATCTTATTCCTGACTGTTAGCTGTTTATCTTATTCCTGTCTGTTAGCTGTCTATCCTATTCCTGTCTGTTAGCTGTTTATCTTATTCCTGATTGTTAGCTATCTTATTCCTGTCTGTTAGCTGTTTATCTTATTCCTGATTGTTAGCTATCTTATTCCTGTCTGTTAGCTGTTTATCTTATTCCTGTCTGTTAGCTGTCTATCCTATTCCTGTCTGTTAGCTGTTTATCTTATTCCTGATTGTTAGCTATCTTATTCCTGTCTGTTAGCTGTTTATCTTATTCCTGATTGTTAGCTATCTTATTCCTGTCTGTTAGCTGTTTATCTTATTCCTGATTGTTAGCTATCCTATTCCTGTCTGTTAGCTGTTTATCTTATTCCTGATTGTTAGCTATCTTATTCCTGTCTGTTAGCTGTTTATCTTATTCCTGATTGTTAGCTATCTTATTCCTGTCTGTTAGCTGTTTATCTTATTCCTGACTGTTAGCTGTTTATCTTATTCCTGTCTGTTAGCTGTTTATCTTATTCCTGTCTGTTAGCTGTTTATCTTATTCCTGTCTGTTAGCTGTTTATCTTATTCCTGATTGTTAGCTATCTTATTCCTGTCTGTTAGCTGTTTATCTTATTCCTGACTGTTAGCTGTTTATCTTATTCCTGTCTGTTAGCTGTTTATCTTATTCCTGTCTGTTAGCTGTTTATCTTATTCCTGACTGTTAGCTGTTTATCTTATTCCTGTCTGTTAGCTGTTTATCTTATTCCTGACTGTTAGCTGTCTATCTTATTCCTGACTGTTAGCTGTTTATCTTATTCCTGTCTGTTAGCTGTTTATCTTATTCCTGACTGTTAGCTGTTTATCTTATTCCTGTCTGTTAGCTGTTTATCTTATTCCTGACTGTTAGCTGTCTATCTTATTCCTGACTGTTAGCTGTTTATCTTATTCCTGTCTGTTAGCTGTCTATCTTATTCCTGACTGTTAGCTGTCTATCTTATTCCTGACTGTTAGCTGTCTATCTTATTCCTGTCTGTTAGCTGTCTATCTTATTCCTGTCTGTGAGCTGTTTATCTTATTCCTGTCTGTGAGCTGTCTATCCTATTCCTGTCTGTGAGCTGTCTATCCTATTCCTGTCTGTGAGCTGTCTATCCTATTCCTGTCTGTTAGCTGTCTATCTTATTCCTGTCTGTTAGCGGTCTATCTTATTCCTGTCTGTGAGCTGTCTATCTTATTCCTGTCTGTGAGCTGTTTATCTTATTCCTGTCTGTTAGCTGTTTATCTTATTCCTGTCTGTTAGCTGTTTATCTTATTCCTGTCTGTTAGCTGTTTATCTTATTCCTGTCTGTTAGCTGTTTATCTTATTCCTGTCTGTGAGCTGTTTATCTTATTCCTGTCTGTGAGCTGTCTATCCTATTCCTGTCTGTTAGCTGTCTATCTTATTCCTGTCTGTTAGCGGTCTATCTTATTCCTGTCTGTGAGCTGTCTATCTTATTCCTGTCTGTTAGCTGTTTATCTTATTCCTGTCTGTGAGCTGTTTATCTTATTCCTGTCTGTTAGCTGTTTATCTTATTCCTGTCTGTTAGCTGTTTATCTTATTCCTGTCTGTTAGCTGTTTATCTTATTCCTGTCTGTGAGCTGTCTATCTTATTCCTGTCTGTGAGCTGTCTATCTTATTCCTGTCTGTTAGCTGTCTATCTTATTCCTGTCTGTGAGCTGTCTATCTTATTCCTGTCTGTGAGCGGTCTATCTTATTCCTGTCTGTTAGCTGTTTATCTTATTCCTGTCTGTTAGCTGTTTATCTTATTCCTGTCTGTTAGCTGTTTATCTTATTCCTGTCTGTTAGCTGTTTATCTTATTCCTGTCTGTTAGCTGTCTATCTTATTCCTGTCTGTGAGCTGTCTATCTTATTCCTGTCTGTGAGCTGTCTATCTTATTCCTGTCTGTGAGCTGTCTATCTTATTCCTGTCTGTTAGCGGTTTATCTTATTCCTGTCTGTGAGCTGTCTATCTTATTCCTGTCTGTTAGCGGTTTATCTTATTCCTGTCTGTGAGCTGTTTATCTTATTCCTGTCTGTTAGCTGTTTATCTTATTCCTGTCTGTGAGCTGTCTGTCTTATTCCTGTCTGTGAGCGGTCTATCTTATTCCTGTCTGTGAGCGGTCTATCTTATTCCTGTCTGTGAGCGGTCTATCTTATTCCTGTCTGTGAGCGGTCTATCTTATTCCTGTCTGTGAGCGGTCTATCTTATTCCTGTCTGTGAGCGGTCTATCTTATTCCTGTCTGTGAGCGGTCTATCTTATTCCTGTCTGTGAGCGGTCTATCTTATTCCTGTCTGTGAGCGGTCTATCTTATTCCTGTCTGTGAGCGGTCTATCTTATTCCTGTCTGTGAGCGGTCTATCTTATTCCTGTCTGTGAGCGGTCTATCTTATTCCTGTCTGTGAGCGGTCTATCTTATTCCTGTCTGTGAGCGGTCTATCTTATTCCTGTCTGTGAGCGGTCTATCTTATTCCTGTCTGTGAGCGGTCTATCTTATTCCTGTCTGTGAGCGGTCTATCTTATTCCTGTCTGTGAGCGGTCTATCTTATTCCTGTCTGTTAGCTGTCTATCTTATTCCTGTCTGTGAGCGGTCTATCTTATTCCTGTCTGTGAGCGGTCTATCTTATTCCTGTCTGTGAGCGGTCTATCTTATTCCTGTCTGTGAGCGGTCTATCTTATTCCTGTCTGTGAGCGGTCTATCTTATTCCTGTCTGTGAGCTGTCTATCTTATTCCTGTCTGTGAGCGGTCTATCTTATTCCTGTCTGTGAGCGGTCTATCTTATTCCTGTCTGTGAGCGGTCTATCTTATTCCTGTCTGTGAGCGGTCTATCTTATTCCTGTCTGTGAGCGGTCTATCTTATTCCTGTCTGTGAGCGGTCTATCTTATTCCTGTCTGTGAGCGGTCTATCTTATTCCTGTCTGTGAGCGGTCTATCTTATTCCTGTCTGTGAGCGGTCTATCTTATTCCTGTCTGTGAGCGGTCTATCTTATTCCTGTCTGTGAGCGGTATATCTTATTCCTGTCTGTGAGCGGTCTATCTTATTCCTGTCTGTGAGCGGTCTATCTTATTCCTGTCTGTAAACGGTCTATCTTATTCCTGTCTGTGAGCGGTCTATCTTATTCCTGTCTGTGAGCGGTCTATCTTATTCCTGTCTGTGAGCGGTCTATCTTATTCCTGTCTGTGAGTGGTCTATCTTATTCCTGTCTGTGAGCGGTCTATCTTATTCCTGTCTGTGAGCGGTCTTTCTTATTCCTGTCTGTGAGTGGTCTATCTTATTCCTGTCTGTGAGTGGTCTATCTTATTCCTGTCTGTGAGTGGTCTATCTTATTCCTGTCTGTGAGTGGTCTATCTTATTCCTGTCTGTGAGTGGTCTATCTTATTCCTGTCTGTTAGCTGTCTGTCTTATTCCTGTCTGTTAGCTAACAGACAGGAATAAGATAGACCACTCACAGACAGGAATAAGATGGACCACTCACAGACAGGAATAAGACAGACAGCTAACAGACAGGAATAAGACAGCTAACAGACAGGAATAAGATAAACAGCTAACAGACAGGAATAAGATAAACAGCTAACAGACAGGAATAAGATAAACAGCTCACAGACAGGAATAAGATAAACAGCTCACAGACAGGAATAAGATAGACAGCTAACAGACAGGAATAAGATAGACAGCTAACAGACAGGAATAAGATAAACAGCTAACAGACAGGAATAAGATAAACAGCTAACAGACACGAATAAGATAAACAGCTCACAGACAGGAATAAGATAGACAGCTAACAGACAGGAATAAGATAAACAGCTAACAGACAGGAATAAGACAGCTCACAGACAGGAATAGGATAGACAGCTCACAGACAGGAATAAGATAGACCACTCACAGACAGGAATAAGATAGACCACTCACAGACAGGAATAAGATGGACAGCTCACAGACAGGAATAAGATAGACAGCTCACAGACAGGAATAAGACAGACAGCTGTCTGTCTTATTCCTGTCTGTTAGCTGTTTATCTTATTCCTGTCTGTGAGCTGTTTATCTTATTCCTGTCTGTGAGCTGTTTATCTTATTCCTGTCTGTGAGTGGTCTATCTTATTCCTGTCTGTGAGTGGTCTATCTTATTCCTGTCTGTGAGCTGTCTGTCTTATTCCTGTCTGTGAGCTGTCTGTCTTATTCCTGTCTGTGAGCTGTCTGTCTTATTCCTGTCTGTGAGCTGTCTGTTTTATTCCTGTCTGTGAGCTGTCTGTCTTATTCCTGTCTGTGAGCTGTCTATCTTATTCCTGTCTGTGAGCTGTCCATCTTATTCCTGTCTGTGAGCTGTCCATCTTATTCCTGTCTGTGAGCTGTCCATCTTATTCCTGTCTGTGAGTGGTCTGTCTTATTCCTGTCTGTTAGCTGTCTGTCTTATTCCTGTCTGTTAGCTGTCTGTCTTATTCCTGTCTGTTAGCTGTCTGTCTTATTCCTGTCTGTTAGCTGTCTGTCTTATTCCTGTCTGTTAGCTGTCTGTCTTATTCCTGTCTGTGAGTGGTCTATCTTATTCCTGTCTGTTAGCTGTCTGTCTTATTCCTGTCTGTGAGTGGTCTATCTTATTCCTGTCTGTGAGTGGTCTATCTTATTCCTGTCTGTTAGCTGTCTATCTTATTCCTGTCTATTAGCTGTTTATCTTATTCCTGTCTGTTAGCTGTATATCTTATTCCTGTCTGTGAGCTGTCTATGTTATTCCTGTCTGTTAGCTAACAGACAGGAATAAGATAGACGAATAAGATAGACAGCTAACAGACAGGAATAAGACAGCTCACAGACAGGAATAAGATAGACAGCTAACAGACAGGAATAAGATAGACAGCTAAAAGATAGAAATAAGAGACCGCTAACAGGCAGGAATAAGACGGACAGCTAACAGGCAGGAATAAGACGGACAGCTAACAGGCAGGAATAAGATAGACCGCTAACAGACAGGAATAAGATAGACGAATAAGATAGACAGCTAACAGACAGGAATAACAGACAGCTAACAGACAGGAATAAGATAGACGAATAAGATAGACAGCTAACAGACAGGAATAACATAGACAGCTAACAGACAGGAATAAGATAGACGAATAAGATAGACAGCTAACAGACAGGAATAACAGACAGCTAACAGACAGGAATAAGATAGCTGTCTATCTTATTCGTCTATCTTATTCCTGTCTGTTAGCTGTCTGTCTTATTCCTGTCTGTGAGCTGTCCGTCTTATTCCTGTCTGTGAGCTGTCTATCTTATTCCTGTCTGTGAGCTGTCTTATTCCTGTCTGTTAGCTGTCTATGTTATTCCTGTCTGTTAGCTGTCTATCTTATTCGTCTAACAGACAGGAATAACATAGACAGCTAACAGACAGGAATAAGACAGCTCACAGACAGGAATAAGATAGACAGCTCACAGACAGGAATAAGACGGACAGCTCACAGACAGGAATAAGACGGACAGCTCACAGACAGGAATAAGACGGACCGCTAACAGACAGGAATAAGATAAACAACTAACAGACAGGAATAAGACAGCTCACAGACAGGAATAAGACAGCTAACAGACAGGAATAAGATAGACCGCTAACAGACAGGAATAAGATAGACCGCTAACAGACAGGAATAAGATAGACCGCTAACAGACAGGAATAAGATAGACGAATAAGATAGACAGCTGTCTATGTTATTCCTGTCTGTTAGCTGTCTATCTTATTCCTGTCTGTTAGCGGTCTATCTTATTCCTGTCTGTTAGCGGTCTGTCTTATTCCTGTCTGTTAGCGGTCTGTCTTATTCCTGTCTGTTAGCGGTCTGTCTTATTCCTGTCTGTTAGCGGTCTATCTTATTCCTGTCTGTTAGCTGTCTATCTTATTCCTGTCTGTTAGCTGTCTATCTTATTCCTGTCTGTTAGCTGTCTGTCTTATTCCTGTCTGTTAGACAGCTAACAGGGAGAATAAAATAGACCACTAACAGACAGGAATAAGACAGACAGCTAACAGACAGGAATAACATAGACAGCTGTCTATCTTATTCGTCTATCTTATTCCTGTCTGTTAGCGGTCTATCTTATTCCTGTCTGTTAGCTGTCTATCTTATTCCTGTCTGTTAGCTGTCTGTCTTATTCGTCTATCTTATTCCTGTCTGTTAGCTGTCTATCTTATTCGTCTATCTTATTCCTGTCTGTTAGCTGTCTATGTTATTCCTGTCTGTTAGCTGTCTATGTTATTCCTGTCTGTTAGCTGTCTATCTTATTCCTGTCTGTTAGCGGTCTGTCTTATTCCTGTCTGTTAGCGGTCTGTCTTATTCCTGTCTGTGAGCTGTCTATCTTATTCGTCTATCTTATTCCTGTCTGTTAGCTGTCTATCTTATTCGTCTATCTTATTCCTGTCTGTTAGCTGTCTATCTTATTCGTCTATCTTATTCCTGTCTGTTAGCTGTCTATCTTATTCGTCTATCTTATTCCTGTCTGTGAGCTGTCTATCTTATTCCTGTCTGTTAGCTGTCTATCTTATTCGTCTATCTTATTCCTGTCTGTGAGCTGTCTATCTTATTCCTGTCTGTTAGCTGTCCATCTTATTCCTGCCTGTTAGCTGTCCGTCTTATTGCTGTCTTTTAGCGGTCTGTCTTATTCCTGTCTGTTAGCGGTCTGTCTTATTCCTGTCTGTTAGCGGTCTGTCTTATTCCTGTCTGTTAGCGGTCTGTCTTATTCCTGTCTGTTAGCGGTCTGTCTTATTCCTGTCTGTTAGACAGGAATAAGACAGACAGGAATAAGACAGACAGGAATAAGACAGCTAACAGACAAGAATAAGACAGCTAACAGACAGGAATAAGACAGACAGGAATAAGACAGACAGGAATAAGACAGACAGGAATAAGACAGACAGGAATAAGACAGACAGGAATAAGACAGACAGGAATAAGACAGACAGGAATAAGACAGACAGGAATTAGACAGACAGCTAACAGACAGGAATTAGACAGACAGCTAACAGACAGGAATTAGACAGACAGCTAACAGACAGGAATTAGACAGCTAACAGACAGGAATTAGACAGCTAACAGACAAGAATAAGACAGCTAACAGACAGGAATAAGACAGCTAACAGCTGTCTGTCTTATTCCTGTCTGTCTGTTAGCTGTCTAATTCCTGTCTGTTAGCTGTCTGTCTTATTCCTGTCTGTTAGATGTCTATCTTATTCCTGTCTGTTAGATGTCTATCTTATTCCTGTCTGTTAGATGTCTATCTTATTCCTGTCTGTTAGATGTCTATCTTATTCCTGTCTGTTAGATGTCTATCTTATTCCTGTCTGTTACCGGTCTTACCTGCGTGTCTCTCTCTCTTTCTGCATGTGTCTCTCTCTCTCTTGTCTGTGTGCCTCTCTCTCTCTAGCCTGCGTGTCTATCTCTCTCTTTCTAGCCTGCGCGTGTCTCTCTCTCTCTTGCGTGTCTCTCTTGCATGTCTCTCTCTCTCTTGCATGTCTCTCTCTCTTGCGTGTCTCTCTCTCTCTCTCTTGCCTGCGTGTCTCTCTCTCTCTTGCCTGCGTGTCTCTCTCTCTCTAGCCTGCGTGTCTCTCTCTCTCTTTCTAGCCTGCGCGTGTCTCTCTCTCTCTTGCGTGTCTCTCTCTCTCTCTTGCCTGTGTGTCTCTCTCTCTCTCTTGCCTGCGTGTCTCTCTTGCCTGCGTGTCTCTCTCTCTTTATGCATGAGTCTCTCTCTCTTTATGCATGAGTCTCTCTCTCTTTATGCATGAGTCTCTCTCTCTTGCCTGCGTGTCTCTCTCTCTCTTGCCTGCGTGTCTCTCTCTCTATTGCCTGCGTGTCTCTCTCTCTCTTGCCTGCGTGTCTCTCTCTCTCTTGCCTGCGTGTCTCTCTCTCTCTTGCCTGCGTGTCTCTCTCTCTCTTGCCTGCGTGTCTCTCTCTCTCTCTAGCCCGCGTCTCTCTCTCTCTCTAGCCCGCGTGTGTCTCTCTCTCTCTAGCCCGCGTGTGTCTCTCTCTCTCTAGCCCGCGTGTGTCTCTCTCTCTCTCTAGCCCGCGTGTGTCTCTCTCTCTCTCTCTAGCCCGCGTGTGTCTCTCTCTCTCTCTAGCCCGCGTGTGTCTCTCTCTCTCTCTCTAGCCCGCGTGCGTCTCTCTCTCTCTCTCTAGCCCGCGTGTGTCTCTCTCTCTCCCTTGTGTGTCTGTCTCTCTCTCTAGCCTGCATGTCTCTCTCTCTAGCCCGCGTGTGTCTCTCTCTCTCTCTCTCTTGCTTGCGTCTCTCTCTCTCTCTCTCTATCTCTAGCCCGCATGTGTCTCTCTCTCTCTAGCCCGCGTGTGTCTCTCTCTCTCTAGCCCGCGTGTGTCTCTCTCTCTCTAGCCCGCGTGTGTCTCTATCTCTCTAGCCTGCGTGTGTCTCTATCTCTCTAGCCTGCGTGCGTCTCTCTCTCTCTCTCTAGCCCGCGTGTGTCTCTCTCTCTCCCTTGTGTGTCTGTCTCTCTCTCTAGCCTGCATGTCTCTCTCTCTAGCCCGCGTGTGTCTCTCTCTCTCTCTCTCTTGCTTGCGTCTCTCTCTCTCTCTCTCTCTATCTCTAGCCCGCATGTGTCTCTCTCTCTCTAGCCCGCGTGTGTCTCTCTCTCTCTAGCCCGCGTGTGTCTCTCTCTCTCTAGCCCGCGTGTGTCTCTATCTCTCTAGCCTGCGTGTGTCTCTATCTCTCTAGCCTGCGTGTGTCTCTCTCTCTCTAGCCTGCGTGTCTCTCTCTCTCTCTCTATAGCCTGCGTGTGTCTCTCTCTCTCTATAGCCTGCGTGTGTCTCTCTCTCTCTCTCTATAGCCCGTGTGTGTCTCTCTCTCTCTCTAACCTGCGTGTCTGTCTCTCTCTCTTTCTAGCCCGCGTCTCTCTCTCTCTCCCTTGCGTGTGTCTCTCTCTCTCTAGCCTGCGTGTGTCTCTCTCTCTCTCTTTCCTGCGTGTGTCTCTCTCTCTCTCTCTTTCCTGCGTGTCTCTCTCTCTCTCTCTTTCCTGCGTGTGTCTCTCTCTCTCTCTTCCCTGCGTGTGTGTCTCTCTCTCTCTCTCTCTTTCCTGCGTGTGTGTCTCTCTCTCTCTCTCTCTTTCCTGCGTGTGTGTCTCTCTCTCTCTTTCCTGCGTGTGTGTCTCTCTCTCTCTTTCCTGCGTGTGTGTGTCTCTCTCTCTTTCCTGCGTGTGTGTCTCTCTCTCTCTTTCCTGCGTGTGTGTCTCTCTCTCTTTCCTGCGTGTGTGTCTCTCTCTCTCTTTCCTGCGTGTGTGTCTCTCTCTCTCTTTCCTGCGTGTGTGTCTCTCTCTCTTTCCTGCGTGTGTGTCTCTCTCTTTCCTGCGTGTGTCTCTCTCTCTCTCTTTCCTGCGTGTGTGTCTCTCTCTCTCTCTCTCTTTCCTGCGTGTGTGTCTCTCTCTCTCTCTTTCCTGCGTGTGTCTCTCTCTCTCTTTCCTGCGTGTGTCTCTCTCTCTCTTTCCTGCGTGTGTGTCTCTCTCTCTCTTTCCTGCGTGTGTGTCTCTCTCTTTCCTGCGTGTGTGTGTCTCTCTCTCTTTCCTGCGTGTGTGTCTCTCTCTCTCTTTCCTGCGTGTGTCTCTCTCTCTCTCTCTCTCTTTCCTGCGTGTGTGTCTCTCTCTCTCTTTCCTGCGTGTGTGTCTCTCTCTCTCTTTCCTGCGTGTGTGTCTCTCTCTCTTTCCTGCGTGTGTGTCTCTCTCTCTTTCCTGCGTGTGTGTCTCTCTCTCTCTCTCTCTCTTTCCTGCGTGTGTGTCTCTCTCTCTCTCTCTCTTTCCTGCATGTGTGTCTCTCTCTCTCTCTCTTTCCTGCGTGTGTCTCTCTCTCTCTTTCCTGCGTGTGTGTCTCTCTCTCTTTCCTGCGTGTGTGTCTCTCTCTCTTTCCTGCGTGTGTGTCTCTCTCTCTTTCCTGCGTGTGTGTCTCTCTCTCTCTCTTTCCTGCGTGTGTGTCTCTCTCTCTCTCTCTTTCCTGCGTGTGTCTCTCTCTCTTTCCTGCGTGTGTCTCTCTCTCTCTTTCCTGCGTGTGTGTCTCTCTCTCTCTCTCTTTCCTGCGTGTGTCTCTCTCTCTCTCTCTCTCTCTCTCTTTCCTGCGTGTGTGTCTCTCTCTCTCTCTCTCTTTCCTGCGTGTGTGTCTCTCTCTCTCTCTCTTTCCTGCGTGTGTGTCTCTCTCTCTCTCTTTCCTGCGTGTGTGTCTCTCTCTCTCTCTCTCTCTCTTTCCTGCGTGTGAGTCTCTCTCTCTCTCTCTCTTTCCTGCGTGTGTCTCTCTCTCTCTTTTCTGCGTGTGTGTCTCTCTCTCTCTCTTTCCTGCGTGTGTGTGTCTCTCTCTCTCTTTCCTGCGTGTGTGTCTCTCTCTCTCTTTCCTGCGTGTGTGTCTCTCTCTCTCTCTCTTTCCTGCGTGTGTGTCTCTCTCTCTCTCTTTCCTGCGTGTGTCTCTCTCTCTCTCTCTCTTTCCTGCGTGTGTCTCTCTCTCTCTTTCCTGCGTGTGTGTCTCTCTCTCTCTCTTTCCTGCGTGTCTCTCTCTCTCTCTTTCCTGCGTGTGTCTCTCTCTCTCTCTCTTTCCTGCGTGTGTCTCTCTCTCTCTCTCTTTCCTGCGTGTGTGTCTCTCTCTCTCTCTTTCCTGCGTGTGTGTCTCTCTCTCTCTCTTTCCTGCGTGTGTGTCTCTCTCTCTCTCTTTCCTGCGTGTGTCTCTCTCTCTCTTTCCTGCGTGTGTCTCTCTCTCTCTCTCTCTCTCTCTTTCCTGCGTGTGTGTCTCTCTCTCTCTTTCCTGCGTGTGTGTCTCTCTCTCTCTTTCCTGCGTGTGTGTCTCTCTCTCTCTCTCTCTTTCCTGCGTGTGTGTCTCTCTCTCTCTTTCCTGCGTGTGTGTCTCTCTCTCTCTCTCTCTCTTTCCTGCGTGTGTGTCTCTCTCTCTCTCTCTCTTTCCTGCGTGTGTG
The DNA here is from genome assembly GCF_027579735.1 of Bombina bombina. Taxonomy (NCBI): domain Eukaryota; kingdom Metazoa; phylum Chordata; class Amphibia; order Anura; family Bombinatoridae; genus Bombina; species Bombina bombina. The sequence goes on from NC_069507.1 coordinate 4,470,371, forward strand.
TCTCTCTCTCTCTCTCTCTTTCCTGCGTGTGTGTCTCTCTCTCTCTTTCCTGCGTGTGTGTCTCTCTCTCTCTCTCTCTTTCCTGCGTGTGTGTCTCTCTCTCTCTCTCTCTTTCCTGCGTGTGTGTCTCTCTTTCCTGTGTGTGTCTCTCTCTCTCTTTAGTACCTTTAATGGTTTAAACATTTACCTGTAAGGAGTTTGTTCTCTTCTGACTTCATTAGAATAGGAATCATTTTTATTATTTTTTGCAATGTTAGGTGTTAGTGTAACTCAGGTAACTTTGTATTTAGTTAATAATTGTAACTTTCATTTAGATCTAATTTCATTATGTTAAAGTTAGGGGTGTTAGGGTTTAGGGGTTAATAGTTTAATTTAGATTGTTGAGATGGGCGGGGCTGGCAGTTTAGGGGTTAATAGGTTTATTTAGTGGTAGTGATGTGGGAGGCCAGAGGTTTATGGGTTAATAACTTTATTTAGTGGTGGCGATGTCGGGGGCGCAGATTAGGGGTTAATAACATTATGTAGGTGTTGGCGATGTCGGGGACAGCAGATTAGGGGTTAATAACATTATGTAGGCGTCGGCGATGTCGGCGGCGGCAGATTAGGGGTTAATAACATTATGTAGGTGTCAGCGATGTCAGGGGCGGCAGATTAGGGGTTAATAACATTATGTAGATGTCGGGGGCGGCAGATTAGGGGTTAATAACATTATGTAGGTGTCGGCGATGTCGGGGGCGGCAGATTAGGGGTTAATAACATTATGTAGGTGTTGGCGATGTCGGGGGTAGCAGATTAGGGGTTAACAACATGATGTAGGTGTCGGCGATGTCGGGGGCGGCAGATTAGGGGTTAATAACATAATGTAGGTGTTGGCGATGTTGGGGCGGCAGATTAGGGGTTACTAACATAATGTAGGTGTCGGCGATGTTGGGGCGGCAGATTAGGGGTTAATAACATTATGTAGATGTCGGAGGCGGCAGATTAGGGGTTAATAACATTATGTAGGTGTCGGCGATGTCGGGGGTAGCAGATTAGGGGTTAATAACATTATTTAGGTGTCAGCGATGTCGGGGGCAGCAGATTAGGGGTTAATAACATTATGTAGGCGTCGGCGATGTCGGGGGCAGCAGATTAGGGGTTAATAACATTATGTAGGTGTCGGCGATGTCGGGGGCAGCAGATTAGGGGTTAATAACATTATGTAGGTGTCGGCGATGTCGGGGGCAGCAGATTAGGGGTTAATAACATTATGTAGGTGTCGGCGATGTCGGGGGCAGCAGATTAGGGGTTAATAACATTATGTAGGTGTCGGCGATGTCGGGGGCAGCAGATTAGGGGTTAATAACATTATGTAGGTGTCGGCGATGTCGGGGGCAGCAGATTAGGGGTTAATAACATTATGTAGGTGTCGGCGATGTCGGGGGCAGCAGATTAGGGGTTAATAACATTATGTAGCTGTCAGCGATGTCGGGGGCAGCAGATTAGGGGTTAATAACATTATGTAGGTGTCGGCGATGTCGGGGGTAGCAGATTAGGGGTTAATAACATTATGTAGGTGTCGGCGATGTCGGGGTAGCAGATTAGGGGTTAATAACATTATGTAGGTGTCGGCGATGTCGGGGGCAGCAGATTAGGGGTTAATAACATTATGTAGGTGTAGGCAATGTCGGGGGCGGCAGATTAGGGGTTAATAACATTATGTAGGTGTCGGCGATGTCGGGGGGCAGCAGATTAGGGGTTAATAACATTATGTAGGTGTTGGCGATGTCGGGGACAGCAGATTAGGGGTTAATAACATGATGTAGGTGTCGGCGATGTCGGGGTAGCAGATTAGGGGTTAATAACATTATGTAGGTGTCGGCGATGTCGGGGACAGCAGATTAGGGGTTAATAACATTATGTAGGTGTCGGCGATGTCGGGGGCGGCAGATTAGGGGTTAATAACATAATGTAGGTGTTGGCGATGTTGGGGCGGCAGATTAGGGGTTAATAACATTATGTAGGTGTCGGCGATGTCGGGGGCGGCAGATTAGGGGTTAATAACATTATGTCGGTGTCGGTGATGTCGGGGGCGGCAGATTAGGGGTTAATAACATTATGTAGGTGTTGGCGATGTTGGGGCGGCAGATTAGGGGTTACTAACATAATGTAGGTGTTGGCGATGTTGGGGCGGCAGATTAGGGGTTACTAACATAATGTAGGTGTTGGCGATGTCGGGGGCAGCAGATTAGGGGTTAATAACATAATGTAGGTGTTGGCGATGTTGGGGCGGCAGATTAGGGGTTAATAACATTATGTCGGTGTCGGCGATGTCGGGGGCGGCAGATTAGGGGTTAATAACATAATGTAGGTGTTGGCGATGTTGGGGCGGCAGATTAGGGGTTACTAACATAATGTAGGTGTTGGCGATGTCGGGGGCAGCAGATTAGGGGTTAATAACATTATGTAGGTGTCGGCGATGTCGGGGGCGGCAGATTAGGGGTTAATAACATTATGTCGGTGTCGGCGATGTCGGGGGCGGCAGATTAGGGGTTAATAACATAATGTAGGTGTTGGGGCGGCAGATTAGGGGTTACTAACATAATGTAGGTGTTGGCGATGTTGGGGGCGGCAGATTAGGGGTTAATAACATTATTTAGGTGTCGGCGATGTCGGGGGCGGCAGATTAGGGGTTAATAACATTATGTAGGTGTCGGCGATGTCGGGGGCGGCAGATTAGGGGTTAATAACATTATGTAGGTGTCGGCGATGTCGGGGGTAGCAGATTAGGGGTTAATAACATTATGTAGGTGTCGGCGATGTCGGGGGCGGCAGATTAGGGGTTAATAACATTATGTAGGTGTCGGCGATGTCGGGGGCGGCAGATTAGGGGTTAATAACATTATGTAGGTGTCGGCGATGTCGGGGGCGGCAGATTAGGGGTTAATAACATTATGTAGGTGTCGGCGATGTTGGGGGCGGCAGATTAGGGGTTAATAACATTATGTAGGTGTCGGGGGTAGCAGATTAGGGGTTAATAACATTATGTAGATGTCGGGGGCGGCAGATTAGGGGTTAATAACATTATGTCGGTGTCGGCGATGTCGGGGGCGGCAGATTAGGGGTTAATAACATAATGTAGGTGTTGGCGATGTTGGGGCGGCAGATTAGGGGTTACTAACATAATGTAGGTGTTGGCGATGTTGGGGCGGCAGATTAGGGGTTACTAACATAATGTAGGTGTTGGCGATGTCGGGGGCAGCAGATTAGGGGTTACTAACATAATGTAGGTGTTGGCGATGTCGGGGGCGGCAGATTAGGGGTTAATAACATTATGTAGGTGTCGGCGATGTCGGGGGCGGCAGATTAGGGGTTAATAACATTATGTCGGTGTCGGCGATGTCGGGGGCGGCAGATTAGGGGTTAATAACATAATGTAGGTGTTGGCGATGTTGGGGCGGCAGATTAGGGGTTACTAACATAATGTAGGTGTTGGCGATGTTGGGGGCGGCAGATTAGGGGTTAATAACATTATTTAGGTGTCGGCGGTGTCGGGGGCGGCAGATTAGGGGTTAATAACATTATGTAGGTGTCGGCGATGTCGGGGGCGGCAGATTAGGGGTTAATAACATTATGTAGGTGTCGGCGATGTCGGGGGTAGCAGATTAGGGGTTAATAACATTATGTAGGTGTCGGCGATGTCGGGGGCGGCAGATTAGGGGTTAATAACATTATGTAGGTGTCGGCGATGTCGGGGGTAGCAGATTAGGGGTTAATAACATTATTTAGGTGTCGGCGATGTCGGGGGCGGCAGATTAGGGGTTAATAACATTATGTAGGTGTCGGCGATGTCGGGGGCGGCAGATTAGGGGTTAATAACATTATGTAGGTGTCGGCGATGTTGGGGGCGGCAGATTAGGGGTTAATAACATTATGTAGATGTCGGGGGCGGCAGATTAGGGGTTAATAACATTATGTAGATGTCGGGGGCGGCAGATTAGGGGTTAATAACATTATGTAGGTGTCGGGGATTGCAGATTAGGGGTTAATAACATTATGTAGGTGTCGGGGATTGCAGATTAGGGGTTAATAACATTATGTAGGTGTCGGCGATGTCGGGGGCAGCAGATTAGGGGTTAATAACATTATGTAGGTGTTGGCGATGTCGGGGGTGGCAGATTAGGGGTTAATAACATTATGTAGGTGTCGGCGATGTCGGGGGTGGCAGATTAGGGGTTAATAACATTATGTAGGTGTCGGCGATGTCGGGGACAGCAGATTAGGGGTTAATAACATTATGTAGGTGTCGGCGATGTCGGGGGCAGCAGATTAGGGGTTAATAACATTATGTAGGTGTCGGCGATGTCGGGGGTAGCAGATTAGGGGTTAATAACATTATGTCGGTGTCGGCGATGTCGGGGGCGGCAGATTAGGGGTTAATAACATTATGTCGGTGTCGGCGATGTCGGGGGCAGCAGATTAGGGGTTAATAACATTATGTAGGTGTCGGCGATGTCGGGGGCGGCAGATTAGGGGTTAATAACATTATGTAGGTGTCGGCGATGTCGGGGGCAGCAGATTAGGGGTTAATAACATTATGTAGATGTCGGGGGGTAGCAGATTAGGGGTTAATAACATTATGTAGGTGTCGGCGATGTCGGGGGCGGCAGATTAGGGGTTAATAACATTATGTAGGTGTTGGCGATGTCGGGGGTAGCAGATTAGGGGTTAATAACATTATGTAGGTGTCGGCGATGTCGGGGGTAGCAGATTAGGGGTTAATAACATTATGTAGGTGTTGGCGATGTCGGGGACAGCAGATTAGGGGTTAATAACATTATGTCGGTGTCGGCGATGTCGGGGGCGGCAGATTAGGGGTTAATAACATTATGTAGGTGTCGGCGATGTCGGGGGCAGCAGATTAGGGGTTAATAACATTATGTAGGTGTTGGCGATGTCGGGGACAGCAGATTAGGGGTTAATAACATTATGTAGGTGTCGGCGATGTCGGGGACAGCAGATTAGGGGTTAATAACATTATGTAGGTGTTGGCGATGTCGGGGGTAGCAGATTAGGGGTTAATAACATTATGTAGGTGTCGGCGATGTCGGGGGCAGCAGATTAGGGGTTAATAACATTATGTAGGTGTCGGCGATGTCGGGGGCGGCAGATTAGGGGTTAATAACATTATGTAGGTGTCGGCGATGTCGGGGGGCAGCAGATTAGGGGTTAATAACATTATGTAGGTGTTGGCGATGTCGGGGACAGCAGATTAGGGGTTAATAACATTATGTAGGTGTTGGCGATGTCGGGGGTAGCAGATTAGGGGTTAATAACATTATGTAGGTGTTGGCGATGTCGGGGACAGCAGATTAGGGGTTAATAACATTATGTCGGTGTCGGCGATGTCGGGGGCAGCAGATTAGGGGTTAATAACATTATGTCGGTGTCGGCGATGTCGGGGGTAGCAGATTAGGGGTCAATAACATTATGTAGGTGTTGGCGATGTCGGGGGTAGCAGATTAGGGGTTAATAACATTATGTAGGTGTCGGCGATGTCGGGGGGCGGCAGATTAGGGGTTAATAACATTATGTAGGTGTCGGGGGTAGCAGATTAGGGGTTAATAACATTATGTAGATGTCGGGGGCGGCAGATTAGGGGTTAATAACATTATGTCGGTGTCGGCGATGTCGGGGGCGGCAGATTAGGGGTTAATAACATTATGTCGGTGTCGGCGATGTCGGGGACAGCAGATTAGGGGTTAATAACATTATGTAGGTGTCGGCGATGTCGGGGGCAGCAGATTAGGGGTTAATAACATTATGTAGGTGTCGGCGATGTCGGGGGCAGCAGATTAGGGGTTAATAACATTATGTCGGGTGTCGGCGATGTCGGGGGCGGCAGATTAGGGGTTAATAACATAATGTAGGTGTTGGCGATGTTGGGGCGGCAGATTAGGGGTTAATAACATTATTTAGGTGTCGGCGGTGTCGGGGGCGGCAGATTAGGGGTTAATAACATTATGTAGGTGTCGGCGGTGTCGGGGGCGGCAGATTAGGGGTTAATAACATTATGTAGGTGTCGGCGATGTCGGGGGCGGCAGATTAGGGGTTAATAACATTATGTAGGTGTCGGCGATGTCGGGGGTAGCAGATTAGGGGTTAATAACATTATGTAGGTGTCGGCGATGTCGGGGGCGGCAGATTAGGGGTTAATAACATTATGTAGGTGTCGGCGATGTCGGGGGTAGCAGATTAGGGGTTAATAACATTATTTAGGTGTCGGCGATGTCGGGGGCGGCAGATTAGGGGTTAATAACATTATGTAGGTGTCGGCGATGTCGGGGGCGGCAGATTAGGGGTTAATAACATTATGTAGGTGTCGGCGATGTCGGGGGCGGCAGATTAGGGGTTAATAACATTATGTAGATGTCGGGGGCGGCAGATTAGGGGTTAATAACATTATGTAGATGGCGGGGCTGGCAGTTTAGGGGTTAATAGGTTTATTTAGTGGAGTGATGTGGGAGGCCAGAGGTTTATGGGTTAATAACTTTATTTAGTGGTGGCGATGTCGGGGGCGCAGATTAGGGGTTAATAACATTATGTAGGTGTTGGCGATGTCGGGGACAGCAGATTAGGGGTTAATAACATTATGTAGGCGTCGCGATGTCGGCGGCGGCAGATTAGGGGTTAATAACATTATGTAGGTGTCAGCGATGTCAGGGGCGGCAGATTAGGGGTTAATAACATTATGTAGATGTCGGGGGCGGCAGATTAGGGGTTAATAACATTATGTAGGTGTCGGCGATGTCGGGGGCGGCAGATTAGGGTTAATAAACATTATGTAGGTGTTGGCGATGTCGGGGGTAGCAGATTAGGGGTTAACAACATGATGTAGGTGTCGGCGATGTCGGGGGCGGCAGATTAGGGGTTAATAACATAATGTAGGTGTTGGCGATGTTGGGGCGGCAGATTAGGGGTTACTAACATAATGTAGGTGTCTGCGATGTCTGGGGCGGCAGATTAGGGGTTAATAACATTATGTAGATGTCGGAGGCGGCAGATTAGGGGTTAATAACATTATGTAGGTGTCGGCGATGTCGGGGGTAGCAGATTAGGGGTTAATAACATTATTTAGGTGTCAGCGATGTCGGGGGCAGCAGATTAGGGGTTAATAACATTATGTAGGCGTCGGCGATGTCGGGGGCAGCAGATTAGGGGTTAATAACATTATGTAGGTGTCGGCGATGTCGGGGGCAGCAGATTAGGGGTTAATAACATTATGTAGGTGTCGGCGATGTCGGGGGCAGCAGATTAGGGGTTAATAACATTATGTAGGTGTCGGCGATGTCGGGGGCAGCAGATTAGGGGTTAATAACATTATGTAGGTGTCGGCGATGTCGGGGGCAGCAGATTAGGGGTTAATAACATTATGTAGGTGTCGGCGATGTCGGGGGCAGCAGATTAGGGGTTAATAACATTATGTAGGTGTCGGCGATGTCGGGGGCAGCAGATTAGGGGTTAATAACATTATGTAGCTGTCAGCGATGTCGGGGGCAGCAGATTAGGGGTTAATAACATTATGTAGGTGTCGGCGATGTCGGGGTAGCAGATTAGGGGTTAATAACATTATGTAGGTGTCGGCGATGTCGGGGGTAGCAGATTAGGGGTTAATAACATTATGTAGGTGTCGGCGATGTCGGGGGCAGCAGATTAGGGGTTAATAACATTATGTAGGTGTAGGCAATGTCGGGGGCGGCAGATTAGGGGTTAATAACATTATGTAGGTGTCGGCGATGTCGGGGGGCAGCAGATTAGGGGTTAATAACATTATGTAGGTGTTGGCGATGTCGGGGGACAGCAGATTAGGGGTTAATAACATGATGTAGGTGTCGGCGATGTCGGGGGTAGCAGATTAGGGGTTAATAACATTATGTAGGTGTCGGCGATGTCGGGGACAGCAGATTAGGGGTTAATAACATTATGTAGGTGTCGGCGATGTCGGGGGCGGCAGATTAGGGGTTAATAACATAATGTAGGTGTTGGCGATGTTGGGGCGGCAGATTAGGGGTTAATAACATTATGTAGGTGTCGGCGATGTCGGGGGCGGCAGATTAGGGGTTAATAACATTATGTAGGTGTCGGCGATGTCGGGGGCGGCAGATTAGGGGTTAATAACATTATGTAGGTGTTGGCGATGTTGGGGCGGCAGATTAGGGGTTACTAACATAATGTAGGTGTTGGCGATGTTGGGGCGGCAGATTAGGGGTTACTAACATAATGTAGGTGTTGGCGATGTCGGGGGCAGCAGATTAGGGGTTAATAACATAATGTAGGTGTTGGCGATGTTGGGGCGGCAGATTAGGGGTTAATAACATTATGTCGGTGTCGGCGATGTCGGGGGCGGCAGATTAGGGGTTAATAACATAATGTAGGTGTTGGCGATGTTGGGGCGGCAGATTAGGGGTTACTAACATAATGTAGGTGTTGGCGATGTCGGGGGCAGCAGATTAGGGGTTAATAACATTATGTAGGTGTCGGCGATGTCGGGGGCGGCAGATTAGGGGTTAATAACATTATGTCGGTGTCGGCGATGTCGGGGGCGGCAGATTAGGGGTTAATAACATAATGTAGGTGTTGGGGCGGCAGATTAGGGGTTACTAACATAATGTAGGTGTTGGCGATGTTGGGGGCGGCAGATTAGGGGTTAATAACATTATTTAGGTGTCGGCGATGTCGGGGGCGGCAGATTAGGGGTTAATAACATTATGTAGGTGTCGGCGATGTCGGGGGCGGCAGATTAGGGGTTAATAACATTATGTAGGTGTCGGCGATGTCGGGGGTAGCAGATTAGGGGTTAATAACATTATGTAGGTGTCGGCGATGTCGGGGGCGGCAGATTAGGGGTTAATAACATTATGTAGGTGTCGGCGATGTCGGGGGCGGCAGATTAGGGGTTAATAACATTATGTAGGTGTCGGCGATGTCGGGGGCGGCAGATTAGGGGTTAATAACATTATGTAGGTGTCGGCGATGTTGGGGGCGGCAGATTAGGGGTTAATAACATTATGTAGGTGTCGGGGGTAGCAGATTAGGGGTTAATAACATTATGTAGATGTCGGGGGCGGCAGATTAGGGGTTAATAACATTATGTCGGTGTCGGCGATGTCGGGGGCGGCAGATTAGGGGTTAATAACATAATGTAGGTGTTGGCGATGTTGGGGCGGCAGATTAGGGGTTACTAACATAATGTAGGTGTTGGCGATGTTGGGGCGGCAGATTAGGGGTTACTAACATAATGTAGGTGTTGGCGATGTCGGGGGCAGCAGATTAGGGGTTACTAACATAATGTAGGTGTTGGCGATGTCGGGGGCGGCAGATTAGGGGTTAATAACATTATGTAGGTGTCGGCGATGTCGGGGGCGGCAGATTAGGGGTTAATAACATTATGTCGGTGTCGGCGATGTCGGGGGCGGCAGATTAGGGGTTAATAACATAATGTAGGTGTTGGCGATGTTGGGGCGGCAGATTAGGGGTTACTAACATAATGTAGGTGTTGGCGATGTTGGGGGCGGCAGATTAGGGGTTAATAACATTATTTAGGTGTCGGCGGTGTCGGGGGCGGCAGATTAGGGGTTAATAACATTATGTAGGTGTCGGCGATGTCGGGGGCGGCAGATTAGGGGTTAATAACATTATGTAGGTGTCGGCGATGTCGGGGGTAGCAGATTAGGGGTTAATAACATTATGTAGGTGTCGGCGATGTCGGGGGCGGCAGATTAGGGGTTAATAACATTATGTAGGTGTCGGCGATGTCGGGGGTAGCAGATTAGGGGTTAATAACATTATTTAGGTGTCGGCGATGTCGGGGGCGGCAGATTAGGGGTTAATAACATTATGTAGGTGTCGGCGATGTCGGGGGCGGCAGATTAGGGGTTAATAACATTATGTAGGTGTCGGCGATGTTGGGGGCGGCAGATTAGGGGTTAATAACATTATGTAGATGTCGGGGGCGGCAGATTAGGGGTTAATAACATTATGTAGATGTCGGGGGCGGCAGATTAGGGGTTAATAACATTATGTAGGTGTCGGGGATTGCAGATTAGGGGTTAATAACATTATGTAGGTGTCGGGGATTGCAGATTAGGGGTTAATAACATTATGTAGGTGTCGGCGATGTCGGGGGCAGCAGATTAGGGGTTAATAACATTATGTAGGTGTTGGCGATGTCGGGGGTGGCAGATTAGGGGTTAATAACATTATGTAGGTGTCGGCGATGTCGGGGGTGGCAGATTAGGGGTTAATAACATTATGTAGGTGTCGGCGATGTCGGGGACAGCAGATTAGGGGTTAATAACATTATGTAGGTGTCGGCGATGTCGGGGGCAGCAGATTAGGGGTTAATAACATTATGTAGGTGTCGGCGATGTCGGGGGTAGCAGATTAGGGGTTAATAACATTATGTCGGTGTCGGCGATGTCGGGGGCGGCAGATTAGGGGTTAATAACATTATGTCGGTGTCGGCGATGTCGGGGGCAGCAGATTAGGGGTTAATAACATTATGTAGGTGTCGGCGATGTCGGGGGCGGCAGATTAGGGGTTAATAACATTATGTCGGTGTCGGCGATGTCGGGGGCAGCAGATTAGGGGTTAATAACATTATGTAGATGTCGGGGGTAGCAGATTAGGGGTTAATAACATTATGTAGGTGTCGGCGATGTCGGGGGCGGCAGATTAGGGGTTAATAACATTATGTAGGTGTTGGCGATGTCGGGGGTAGCAGATTAGGGGTTAATAACATTATGTAGGTGTCGGCGATGTCGGGGGTAGCAGATTAGGGGTTAATAACATTATGTAGGTGTTGGCGATGTCGGGGACAGCAGATTAGGGGTTAATAACATTATGTCGGTGTCGGCGATGTCGGGGGCGGCAGATTAGGGGTTAATAACATTATGTAGGTGTCGGCGATGTCGGGGGCAGCAGATTAGGGGTTAATAACATTATGTAGGTGTTGGCGATGTCGGGGACAGCAGATTAGGGGTTAATAACATTATGTAGGTGTCGGCGATGTCGGGGACAGCAGATTAGGGGTTAATAACATTATGTAGGTGTTGGCGATGTCGGGGGTAGCAGATTAGGGGTTAATAACATTATGTAGGTGTCGGCGATGTCGGGGGCAGCAGATTAGGGGTTAATAACATTATGTAGGTGTCGGCGATGTCGGGGGCGGCAGATTAGGGGTTAATAACATTATGTAGGTGTCGGCGATGTCGGGGGCAGCAGATTAGGGGTTAATAACATTATGTAGGTGTTGGCGATGTCGGGGACAGCAGATTAGGGGTTAATAACATTATGTAGGTGTTGGCGATGTCGGGGGTAGCAGATTAGGGGTTAATAACATTATGTAGGTGTTGGCGATGTCGGGGACAGCAGATTAGGGGTTAATAACATTATGTCGGTGTCGGCGATGTCGGGGGCAGCAGATTAGGGGTTAATAACATTATGTCGGTGTCGGCGATGTCGGGGGGAGGCAGATTAGGGGTCAATAACATTATGTAGGTGTTGGCGATGTCGGGGGTAGCAGATTAGGGGTTAATAACATTATGTAGGTGTCGGCGATGTCGGGGGCGGCAGATTAGGGGTTAATAACATTATGTAGGTGTCGGGGGTAGCAGATTAGGGGTTAATAACATTATGTAGATGTCGGGGGGCGGCAGATTAGGGGTTAATAACATTATGTCGGTGTCGGCGATGTCGGGGGCGGCAGATTAGGGGTTAATAACATTATGTCGGTGTCGGCGATGTCGGGGACAGCAGATTAGGGGTTAATAACATTATGTAGGTGTCGGCGATGTCGGGGGCAGCAGATTAGGGGTTAATAACATTATGTAGGTGTCGGCGATGTCGGGGGCAGCAGATTAGGGGTTAATAACATTATGTCGGTGTCGGCGATGTCGGGGGCGGCAGATTAGGGGTTAATAACATAATGTAGGTGTTGGCGATGTTGGGGCGGCAGATTAGGGGTTAATAACATTATTTAGGTGTCGGCGGTGTCGGGGGCGGCAGATTAGGGGTTAATAACATTATGTAGGTGTCGGCGGTGTCGGGGGCGGCAGATTAGGGGTTAATAACATTATGTAGGTGTCGGCGATGTCGGGGGCGGCAGATTAGGGGTTAATAACATTATGTAGGTGTCGGCGATGTCGGGGGTAGCAGATTAGGGGTTAATAACATTATGTAGGTGTCGGCGATGTCGGGGGCGGCAGATTAGGGGTTAATAACATTATGTAGGTGTCGGCGATGTCGGGGGGTAGCAGATTAGGGGTTAATAACATTATTTAGGTGTCGGCGATGTCGGGGGCGGCAGATTAGGGGTTAATAACATTATGTAGGTGTCGGCGATGTCGGGGGCGGCAGATTAGGGGTTAATAACATTATGTAGGTGTCGGCGATGTTGGGGGCGGCAGATTAGGGGTTAATAACATTATGTAGATGTCGGGGGCGGCAGATTAGGGGTTAATAACATTATGTAGATGTCGGGGGCGGCAGATTAGGGGTTAATAACATTATGTAGGTGTCGGGGATTGCAGATTAGGGGTTAATAACATTATGTAGGTGTCGGGGATTGCAGATTAGGGGTTAATAACATTATGTAGGTGTCGGCGATGTCGGGGGCAGCAGATTAGGGGTTAATAACATTATGTAGGTGTTGGCGATGTCGGGGGTGGCAGATTAGGGGTTAATAACATTATGTAGGTGTCGGCGATGTCGGGGACAGCAGATTAGGGGTTAATAACATTATGTAGGTGTTGGCGATGTCGGGGGCAGCAGATTAGGGGTTAATAACATTATGTAGGTGTCGGCGATGTCGGGGGTGGCAGATTAGGGGTTAATAACATTATGTAGGTGTCGGCGATGTCGGGGACAGCAGATTAGGGGTTAATAACATTATGTAGGTGTCGGCGATGTCGGGGACAGCAGATTAGGGGTTAATAACATTATGTAGGTGTCGGCGATGTCGGGGGCAGCAGATTAGGGGTTAATAACATTATGTAGGTGTCGGCGATGTCGGGGGTAGCAGATTAGGGGTTAATAACATTATGTCGGTGTCGGCGATGTCGGGGGCGGCAGATTAGGGGTTAATAACATTATGTCGGTGTCGGCGATGTCGGGGGCAGCAGATTAGGGGTTAATAACATTATGTCGGTGTCGGCGATGTCGGGGGCAGCAGATTAGGGGTTAATAACATTATGTAGGTGTCGGCGATGTCGGGGGTAGCAGATTAGGGGTTAATAACATTATGTAGGTGTTGGCGATGTCGGGGACAGCAGATTAGGGGTTAATAACATTATGTCGGTGTCGGCGATGTCGGGGGCGGCAGATTAGGGGTTAATAACATTATGTAGGTGTCGGCGATGTCGGGGGCAGCAGATTAGGGGTTAATAACATTATGTAGGTGTTGGCGATGTCGGGGACAGCAGATTAGGGGTTAATAACATTATGTAGGTGTCGGCGATGTCGGGGACAGCAGATTAGGGGTTAATAACATTATGTAGGTGTTGGCGATGTCGGGGGTAGCAGATTAGGGGTTAATAACATTATGTAGGTGTCGGCGATGTCGGGGGCAGCAGATTAGGGGTTAATAACATTATGTAGGTGTCGGCGATGTCGGGGGCGGCAGATTAGGGGTTAATAACATTATGTAGGTGTCGGCGATGTCGGGGGCAGCAGATTAGGGGTTAATAACATTATGTAGGTGTTGGCGATGTCGGGGACAGCAGATTAGGGGTTAATAACATTATGTAGGTGTTGGCGATGTCGGGGGTAGCAGATTAGGGGTTAATAACATTATGTAGGTGTTGGCGATGTCGGGGACAGCAGATTAGGGGTTAATAACATTATGTCGGTGTCGGCGATGTCGGGGGCAGCAGATTAGGGGTTAATAACATTATGTCGGTGTCGGCGATGTCGGGGGCAGCAGATTAGGGGTTAATAACATTATGTAGGTGTCGGCGATGTCGGGGGTAGCAGATTAGGGGTTAATAACATTATGTAGGCGTCGGCGATGTCGGGGGTAGCAGTTTAGGGGTTAATAACATTATGTAGGTGTTGGCGATGTCGGGGGTAGCAGATTAGGGGTTAATAACATTATGTAGGTGTCGGCGATGTCGGGGGTAGCAGATTAGGGGTTAATAACATTATTTAGGTGTCGGCGATGTCGGGGGTAGCAGATTAGGGGTTAATAACATTATGTAGGTGTCGGCGATGTCGGGGGCAGCAGATTAGGGGTTAATAACATTATGTAGGTGTCGGCGATGTCGGGGGTAGCAGATTAGGGGTTAATAACATTATGTCGGTGTCGGCGATGTCGGGGGCGGCAGATTAGGGGTTAATAACATTATGTAGGTGTCGGCGATGTCGGGGGCGGCAGATTAGGGGTTAATAACATTATGTAGGTGTCGGCGATGTCGGGGACAGCAGATTAGGGGTTAATAACATTATGTAGGTGTCGGCGATGTCGGGGGCAGCAGATTAGGGGTTAATAACATTATGTAGGTGTTGGCGATGTCGGGGGCGGCAGATTAGGGGTTAATAACATTATGTAGGTGTCGGCGATGTCGGGGGCGGCAGATTAGGGGTTAATAACATTATGTAGGTGTCGGCGATGTCGGGGGTAGCAGATTAGGGGTTAATAACATTATGTAGGTGTCGGCGATGTCGGGGGCGGCAGATTAGGGGTTAATAACATTATGTAGGTGTTGGCGATGTCGGGGGCAGCAGATTAGGGGTTAATAACATTATGTAGGTGTCAGCGATGTCGGGGGCAGCAGATTAGGGGTTAATAACATTATGTAGATGTCGGGGGTAGCAGATTAGGGGTTAATAACATTATGTAGGTGTCGGCGATGTCGGGGGCGGCAGATTAGGGGTTAATAACATTATGTAGGTGTCGGCGATGTCGGGGGTAGCAGATTAGGGGTTAATAACATTATGTAGGTGTCGGCGATGTCGGGGGCGGCAGATTAGGGGTTAATAACATTATGTAGGTGTTGGCGATGTCGGGGGCAGCAGATTAGGGGTTAATAACATTATGTAGGTGTCAGCGATGTCGGGGGCAGCAGATTAGGGGTTAATAACATTATGTAGGTGTTGGCGATGTCGGGGGCAGCAGATTAGGGGTTAATAACATTATGTAGGTGTCGGCGATGTCGGGGGCAGCAGATTAGGGGTTAATAACATTATGTAGGTGTCGGCGATGTCGGGGGTAGCAGATTAGGGGTTAATAACATTATGTCGATGTCGGGGGCGGCAGATTAGGGGTTAATAACATTATGTAGGTGTTGGCGATGTCGGGGGCAGCAGATTAGGGGTTAATAACATTATGTAGGTGTCAGCGATGTCGGGGGCAGCAGATTAGGGGTTAATAACATTATGTAGGTGTCAGCGATGTCGGGGGCAGCAGATTAGGGGTTAATAACATTATGTAGGTGTCGGCGATGTCGGGGGCAGCAGATTAGGGGTTAATAACATTATTTAGGTGTCGGCGATGTCGGGGGCAGCAGATTAGGGGTTAATAACATTATGTAGGTGTCAGCGATGTCGGGGGCAGCAGATTAGGGGTTAATAACATTATGTAGGTGTCGGCGATGTCGGGGGCAGCAGATTAGGGGTTAATAACATTATTTAGGTGTCGGCGATGTCGGGGGCAGCAGATTAGGGGTTAATAACATTATGTAGGTGTTGGCGATGTCGGGGACAGCAGATTAGGGGTTAATAACATTATGTAGGTGTTGGCGATGTCGGGGGCAGCAGATTAGGGGTTAATAACATTATGTAGGTGTCGGCGATGTCGGGGACAGCAGATTAGGGGTTAATAACATTATGTAGGTGTCGGCGATGTCGGGGACAGCAGATTAGGGGTTAATAACATTATGTAGGTGTCGGCGATGTCGGGGGGTAGCAGATTAGGGGTTAATAACATTATGTAGGTGTCGGCGATGTCGGGGGCGGCAGATAGGGGTTAAATAACATTATGTAGGTGTCGGCGATGTCGGGGGTAGCAGATTAGGGGTTAATAACATTATGTAGGTGTCGGCGATGTCGGGGGCGGCAGATTAGGGGTTAATAACATTATGTAGGTGTTGGCGATGTCGGGGGCAGCAGATTAGGGGTTAATAACATTATGTAGGTGTCAGCGATGTCGGGGGCAGCAGATTAGGGGTTAATAACATTATGTAGGTGTTGGCGATGTCGGGGGTAGCAGATTAGGGGTTAATAACATTATGTAGGTGTCGGCGATGTCGGGGGTAGCAGATTAGGGGTTAATAACATTATGTAGGTGTCGGCGATGTCGGGGGCGGCAGATTAGGGGTTAATAACATTATGTAGGTGTTGGCGATGTCGGGGGCAGCAGATTAGGGGTTAATAACATTATGTAGGTGTCAGCGATGTCGGGGACAGCAGATTAGGGGTTAATAACATTATGTAGGTGTTGGCGATGTCGGGGGCAGCAGATTAGGGGTTAATAACATTATGTAGGTGTCGGCGATGTCGGGGGCAGCAGATTAGGGGTTAATAACATTATGTAGGTGTCGGCGATGTCGGGGGTAGCAGATTAGGGGTTAATAACATTATGTCGGTGTCGGCGATGTCGGGGGCGGCAGATTAGGGGTTAATAACATTATGTAGGTGTTGGCGATGTCGGGGGCAGCAGATTAGGGGTTAATAACATTATGTAGGTGTCAGCGATGTCGGGGGCAGCAGATTAGGGGTTAATAACATTATGTAGGTGTCAGCGATGTCGGGGGCAGCAGATTAGGGGTTAATAACATTATGTAGGTGTCGGCGATGTCGGGGGCAGCAGATTAGGGGTTAATAACATTATTTAGGTGTCGGCGATGTCGGGGGCAGCAGATTAGGGGTTAATAACATTATGTAGGTGTCAGCGATGTCGGGGGCAGCAGATTAGGGGTTAATAACATTATTTAGGTGTCGGCGATGTCGGGGTAGCAGATTAGGGGTTAATAACATTATTTAGGTGTCGGCGATGTCGGGGGTAGCAGATTAGGGGTTAATAACATTATGTAGGTGTCGGCGATGTCGGGGGTAGCAGATTAGGGGTTAATAACATTATGTAGGTGTCGGCGATGTCGGGGGTAGCAGATTAGGGGTTAATAACATTATTTAGGTGTCGGCGATGTCGGGGGCAGCAGATTAGGGGTTAATAACATTATTTAGGTGTCAGCGATGTCGGGGGCAGCAGATTAGGGGTTAATAACATTATGTAGGTGTCAGCGATGTCGGGGGCAGCAGATTAGGGGTTAATAACATTATTTAGGTGTCGGCGATGTCGGGGTAGCAGATTAGGGGTTAATAACATTATTTAGGTGTCGGCGATGTCGGGGTAGCAGATTAGGGGTTAATAACATTATGTAGGTGTCGGCGATGTCGGGGGTAGCAGATTAGGGGTTAATAACATTATGTAGGTGTCGGCGATGTCGGGGTAGCAGATTAGGGGTTAATAACATTATGTAGGTGTCGGCGATGTCGGGGGTAGCAGATTAGGGGTGTTTAGACTTGGGGTTTATGTTAGGGTGTTAGGTTTAAACGTAACATTTTTGTCCCCATAGACATCAATAGGGCTGCGTTACAGAGATTTTCATTCCGCGCTTCAGGTGTTTTTTTCTAACACTCTCTCCCAATTGCTGTCTATGGGGAAAGCGTGCACGAGCACTCAAAGCAGCGCTTGTATTTTGTACGGTATGGAGAACATCGCAACCATATCGCACGCACAAGGCGGCTTTTCTAAAACTTGTAATGGCAGCGCTATAGGAGGGTGAAATAACGTTTGTTGCGTTCGTTAACTACCCTCTATAGCGCAAAACTTGTAATCTGGGTGAAAGTGAATTATAAAATGACACAGAATGAAGATTAAACGCACAAATCAGCTGCATAAAACCCATTCCATGTAACCGCTTGTGCACTTATATAAAGGATCGTCTTACCGTAACTGCCCCACGCTGGTCACTCCAACGACCATATCTGTGTCTGTAATTGCTCTGTCTTCTGATGTCTAAATACAAACAATAAAAATGTCTAATCAGTTTACTCAGTGCGTAGAATTGCACACGAGCTTGTGCACAAGAAGGCTGACTAATTACACAGGAGGAAGGGACACTCGGTTATCAGTGAGAAGCCTCTCCCTAGTCTTACTGTCACTTTATAGAATGTAGTGTATGCTTACCTGATAAATTCATTTCTTTCCAGGCATGGAGAGTCCACGATTCATTCCAATTACTAGTGGGAACCAATACCCAAGCTAGAGGACACGGAATGAACAGAGAGGGAGAAAAAGGCAGGAACACCTAAACCGAAGGCACCACCGCTTGAAGAACTTTTCTCCCAAAGGAAGCCTCAGCCGAAGCAAAAGTATCAAATTTGTAGAATTTGGAAAAAGTCTGCAGAGGACCATGTTGCCGCCTTGCAAATTTGTTCCACAGAAGCTTCATTTTTTAAAGCCCAGGAAGAGGAGACAGCCCTAGTAGAATGAGCCGTAATGTCAGGAGGCTGCTGTCCAGCTGTCTCATAAGCCAAACGGATAAGACTTCTCAACCAGAGAGAGAGAGTGGTAGAAGAGGCCGCCTGACCCCTACGCTTACCAGAGAAAACAACGAACAGGGCAGAAGTCTGCCGAAAATCTTTAGTAGCTTGAAGGTAAACTTTCTAGCGCACGCACAACATCTAAGTTATGCAAAAGACGTTGCTTTTTGGAAGGATTGGGACAAAAAGAAGGAACAACAAGTTCCTGATTAATATTGCGATCCGACACTACCTTAGGGAGAAACCCCAGCTTAGTACGGAGGACCGCCTCATCCACATGAAAAATAAGGTAAGAGAATCACACTGCAAAGCCGAAAGAAACTCTGTGAGCAGAAGAAATAGCGAGAAGAAACAAAACCTTTCAAGATAGTAATTTAATATCAACAGAATGCATCGGCTCAAACGGAGCCTGCTGCAAAACTTTAAGGCTCCAAGGAGAAGCAACAGGTTTAAGCACAGGCCTAATACTTACCAGAGCCTGAACAACAGATCTGCCAGACGTTTGTGCAAAAGAATAGACAGTGCCGACTTAGACTCGGCGGGCTTCTTGCTCTGCTTGGATTTATTCCAGGACTGAGCCGGCGTCCAAGAGCTCTTGGTTTGCTCAGGCTTAGCGGAGGACTGCTGACAAGGGCGTTATCAAAACGAAAAGAACAAAACTTGTCCTTAGACTCGTTCATATTATCTTGCGGTAGAAGGGCACCCTTGCCCCCTGTAACCGTGGAGAAAATTGAGTACGGACCAAACAAAATCATTCCCTTAAAGGGGAGGAAAAGAAGTCTAGGCTTAGACATCAAATCCGTAGACCATGACTTCAGCCAGTGCCCGACGGGCCTGAACAGAAAAGGCTTAAGCCTTAGCATTTAGGTGAATAATCTGCTTAATAGCATCACAGATAAAAGAATTAGCAACCCTCAAGGCCGTAAATCTTTCCCGAGTAACGTCGAGGGGACCTCTCCACCCCGATCAATCCTATAAGGAGTTGCACCCGTAGGTAGTTTCTCCAGCAACCGCGGCAACGGCCACCTCCGGTTAAAACAAATATCCCGTATGTTGAAAACAACTGTCTTAACAGAGTGTCCATCCTTTATCCATGGGCTCTTAAAATGAAGAACTATCCTCAACCGGGATAGAAATACATTTAGCAAGGGTGAAGATAGAGCCACTACATTGAGAGTCCATTCATTCTTAATATGTTCGCCATCTAACAGGAGCAGGGGAGGATAAGGTCCCACCCTGTCCTCAAACTCTATGCAATTTAAGAATCAAAGGTTCCTTGGGCAATTTGGCCTCTGGAACCACTGAATTTGCAAAAAACTTCCTTTAGAAGATTCGCAAATCCCTAAAACTAAAGTCTGGTTCCTCCGCAGCCGGAGGTTTAGAGGCAGCAGACTCCGACCCAGAATGTTCATACTCTGAAGTCTCAGAAAGAACTTCATCCTCTGATAACCCTGTCAGTTAAAGCCAATAAATGATCTGATGTACTCTGGGAAGGAGTTCAATACGTAACCTTGCACTTAGCAGGGCGAGGTAAACATTAAAGGCAGCAGACAACGCCGTCTGAGCTGCACAGTAACGTCTGGTGAAAAAATGGCCCCCTCCAGATGGAGGATCAGCAATGCAACGGGAAACTGCATGTGTAGAGATATAAGCATGTAGGGTACGCACCTCACCGGACGACAACTCCTCAGAGGTAGATGGCTCAGTGGTACCAAACATGTTTGATATTATCACATTATCAAGGCACATGGAACATAATTGACAGGGCGGTATAGACACCCGGTCAGGAAAGAGGTAATGAATCACATAGTGCACAATGCAGGACCGTCCCTGCTATGAGAAAGCGCGCCAAGCGTGTAAGCTGCATGGCTCTCAAAGTGAAAGTGAAACCGGTATATTCCATAACAGCCTATGAGCCCATAAAAACTCACACATAAAAGCAGCATAAAATCAAATAAACATATAAGATTGTTCCCCCCTGTTCAATAATCCCCCTCAGGAGATATTAACCCTTGATTCTATAAAGATAAAAGGAGTCACACTGTGACCCTGTCTTCTGCGTTATCATACATGTATAAAAAATGAAACGATCTTACCAGAATCTACACCGTGGAACAGGAACACGGCCTTTCAAGTGTGACAGGTTAGTGGCATCGCTCCTGACATGGACTTGAGTTAAGAAAGCAGGCAGCGAAACTCGTCAACACTGATTGCTTGTGGAGCTGTTAATATGAGTCGGGATGGGTTCGCAGAAAGACTCTCCCTGCATCTCCGGACTTTCACCCAAGCTCTCACTGAGAGGCTGACAGGACTACTTAAAACTCCAGTCCCATTCCGAAGAGTACTACCCTCCATAAGAGACTACTCCGAAATCTTCCGACACTTCTCTGCCATCCTCCTGTGACGAAAGGCAAAGAATGACTGGGGGATGAGGGAAGCAGGGGAGGTATTTAAGCCTTTGGCTGGGGTGTCTTTGCCTCCTCCTGGTGGCCAGGTTATTTATTCCCACAAGTAATGAATAAAGCAGTGGACTCTCCTCCCATTAAGATGGAAATAAGGATACCTAGAAATACCCTCATAGAGACCTACAATCACTTAAACATAGGATCCATCTATATAAGGCCATCAAAAATGTCAGAAATCACCTCAAAATGAGAGGAATTTTATAGAATTATACTATATAATGAACACCAGATGGCACAAAAAATCTAATTTCTTTTAAACAGAAAAAACTGTGATAAGGAAAAGATTAGGCCAGTACAGAACCAAATAGGTCTGTAAGATAAATATGTATATAAATACTTAGTGAGACAAACGTATTATTTGTGCCGTCACAATAGAGTAGACCCCCAACAGCTACTGAGGGTAATTAACCTGGGACTTAACATTTTGAAGCATCAGATATATATCCCTTACGCAAAACGATCGCTTTCTAAGCGACCGATAAAAAAACTCAGTAATGGATTCCCTATAAACTCTTAGGAGAGCAGAGGATCCATTAAGGCTAATACCGAACAGAAAGCGACCAAGTGCCTGTAGCCGGCCTGCAACCATTCCAAACCCATTGTGCTGCGGCTTCCCATAGTGGACCCACTCTTCAGCACCCATTTTTTAAGGAGAGCTTAATGGCCGATTTTGCGCCCACCAAACAATCCTGCAGCGAGAAAATGAATGCCCACCGCACCCGATCTGCAGTCACCCTGCGAAACACACAGTAGAGGAAATTGTTTATTTCCAGGCCATCTAGAACGTCCAAACTTAAACTCGCTAAGAATAAAGACTACTTTAAACAATTAGAAGTTGCATCCAGGCCCTGAGGCTGCGCCGTGGCGATACAATCTCTCCATAGAGAGAAACACAGAGATTTAACCCCCTGAGAGAAAATACCTATATAGCTTCAGCGTTTCCTCCAGTATATGGAGAATTGCAGAAAACTGTTAGATGTAGTGCGCCTAAGCGCAGTTTAGCTCCTAGAAGAGCAGGCATTAAACTCTTAGAGCTAGGACTCTTATCCTCCTCTCTCTAGAGGGTTGGGGCATCCAACTATGCGGATCATTCTCTGGTAAAAATATATCCCCGTATGTACAAAGAGTATAAGGACAGTAGGTAGGGAACAAGCACTGAGCGCCCTAAAGTTGGACAGAAAGGCTCATCAGAGAGTTAACGGTCACATACACGAAGTCGCCTTTATACTACATATCTAAAAACTGCCTGCGGTATAGCCCCATATGATACACATAAGAGCTTCTGAACTTCCCTTCTTACTGTCCATTAACTATTAATAACGGGACAGTGCAAGGGAAATAACAGTAACTTAATGATACCCAATCCCCCACACCTAAAGCCCGGATCATAACATCTACATTAGACCCTACAGAATGCAGTAAAAGCGGCGTAGTCCCTAAAACTGATTGAAAACCAGTTAGCTGCTCAGCCGCATTATCTCTCAACTAGAAGAGAAATATAAATATATTAACCCCTCCAGAGGGTAGCAGGTCCCACCCAGTCCCTGAATATACCAGTCCGATCTTCATGATGTTTTCTTATCCCAAGAAAAATATATAAAAGGACTTACCCTCCAGGGTCTTCTGCTGTGGAGCAGTCACACCAGCGTCAGGTCTGTGAGCCTAATCCTACCGCTGACAGGGACATGAAGATACAAGAAAAATATAGTAACCAACCCTGGTTTCTTTCATGTAATTGGCAAGAGTCCATGAGCTAGTGACATATGGGATATACAATCCTACCAGGAGGGGCAAAGTTTCCCAAACCTCAAAATGCCTATAAATACACCCCTCACCACACCCACAATTCAGTTTTACAAACTTTGCCTCCTATGGAGGTGGTGAAGTAAGTTTGTGCTAGATTTCTACATTGATATGCGCTCCGCAGCAGGTTGGAGCCCGGTTTTCCTCTCAGCGTGCAGTGAATGTCAGAGGGATGTGAGGAGAGTATTGCCTATTGAATGCAATGGTCATCCTAACGGGGATCTATTTCATAGGTTCTCTGTTATCGGTCGTAGAGATTCATCTCCTACCTCTACTGATTCAGTACTGGTTTGGCTATCTGCTATATGTAGATGAGTGTCTTTGGGTAAGTAAGTCTTATTTTATTTATGACACTCTCAGCTATGGTTTGGCACTTTATATGTAAAGTTCTAAATATATGTTTTATACTTATATTTGCCATGATTCAGGTCAATCAGTTTATTTTCCTTCTTACAGACTGTCAGTTTCATTTTGAGAAATGCATATGAATAAAATTTCTTACCTGAAAATTTTTTCAATTGACTTTTCTTTCTAAATTGCGGGCTGTTAGGCTCGCGGGAGCAAAAAATGCTATAATTTATTGCATCATTCTTGGCGTGAGACTTTTTTGGCACGAGAATTACGTTTGTTGACGTAATGTCGTAATTTCCGGCGTCTTTGTTGGCGCCGAGAGTTTTCACATAGTTGCGTCATCTATGACGCACGTGTTTGTTGCAGACGTTTTTTGGCGCCATTTTTTTTTACATTATTTAAGTCTTTGTTTCTTTTTGCTTCTGGTTTCCAGAGGCTTATTCTGTTTGCATTTTTTCCCATTCCTGAAACTGTCATTTAAGGAATTTGATAATTTTGCTTTATATGTTGTTTTTTCTATTACATATTGCAAGATGTCTGTCTGACCCTGTATCAGAATCTACTACTGGAAACCTGCTGCCTGATGTCGGTTCTATCAAAGCTAAGTGCATTTGTTGTAAACTTGTGGTAACTGTTCCTCCGGCTGTAGTTTGTATTAGTTGTCATGATAAACTTTCAAAAGCAGACAATATTTCCATTAGTAGTAATCCATTACCTGTTGTTGTTCCTTCAACATCTAATGTTCAGGATATTCCGGTTAATGTAAGAGAATTTGTTTCTAATCCTATTCAGAAGGCCCTGTCTGTTATACCACCTTCTAATAAACGTTAAAGGTCTTTTAAAACTTCTCATAAATTAGATGAATTTTTAAATGACCACCAGCATTCTGATTTATCTATCTCTGATGAGGATCTATCTGGTTCAGAAGATTCTGCCTCAGATATTGACACTGACAAATCTTCATATTTATTTAAAATGGAGTTTATTCGTTCTTTATTAAAAGAGGTGTTGATTGCATTAGATATGGAGTGCATTAGATATGGAGGAGACTAGTCCTCTTGATATTAAAACCAGTAAACGTTTAAATTCGGTTTTTAAACCTCATGTAGTTATTCCAGAGGTTTTTCCAGTTCCTGATGCTATTTCGGATGTAATTTCTAGGGAATGGAATAGTTTGGGTACTTCATTTACTCCTTCTTTAAGGTTTAAGAGACTGTACCCTTTGCCGACTGATAGATTGGAGTTTTGGGGAAAAATCCCCAAAGTTGATGGGGCTCTCTCTACTCTTGCTAAACGTACTACTATTCCTAAGGCAGATAGTACTTCTTTTAAAGATCCTTTAGATAGGAAGCTTGAATCTTATCTAAGGAAGGCTTATTTATGTGCAGGTCATCTTCTTAGGCCTGCTATTTCTTTGGCTCATGTTGCTGCGGCTTCAACTTTTTGGTTGGAAACATTAGCGCAACAAGTACCAGATCATAATGTGTATAGCATTGTTAAGCTAATTCAACATGCTAATAATTTCATTTGTGATGCCATTTTTGATATCATTAGAATTGATGTCAGGTATATGTCTTTAGCTATTTTAGCTAGAAGAGCTTTATGGCTTAAATCTTGGAATGCGGATATGACTTCTAAGTCAACGTTGCTATCTCTTTCTTTCCAAGGTAATACATTGTTTGGTTCTCAGTTGGATTCTATAATTTCAACTGTCACTGGGGGGAAGGGAGCTTTTTTGCCTCAGGATAAAAAAATCTAAGGGTAAATTTAGGGCTGCTAACCGTTTTCGGTCCTTTTGTCAGAATAAGGAACAAAAGCCTGACCCTTCCCATAAAAGGAACGGTTTCCAATTGGAAGCCTTCTCCAGTCTGGAATAAATCCAAGCCTTTTAGAAAATCAAAACCAGCCCCCAAGTCCGCATGAAGGTGTGGCCCTCATTCCAGCACAGCTGGTAGGGGGCAGACTACGATTTTTCAAAGATGTTTGGATCAATTCAAAATCATTGGATTCAGAACATTGTTTCTCATGGGTACAGAATAGGTTTCAAGGTAAGACCGCCTGTGAGAAGGTTCTTTCTCTCATGCATTCCAGTGAACCCAGTAAAGGCTCAGGCTTTCCTGAAGTGTGTTTCAGACCTGGAGTCATCTGGGGTAATTGTGCCAGTTCCATATCTGGAACGGGGTCTGGGGTTTTATTCAAATCTGTTCATTGTACCAAAGAAAGAGAATTATTTCAGACCAGTTCTGGATCTAAAATTTTTGAATTGTTATGTAAGAATACCAACATTCAAAATGGTGACTATAAGGACTATTCTGCCTTTTGTTCTGCAAGGGCATTATATGTCCACAATAGACTTACAGTATGCTTATCTTCATATTCCAATTCATCCAGATCACTATCAGTTCCTGAGATTCTCTTTTCTAGACAAGCATTACCAATTTGTTGCTCTTCCTTTTGGCCTAGCAACAGCTCCAAGGATCTTCTCAAAGGTTCTCGGTGCCCTTCTCTCTGTAATCAGAGAGCGGGGTATTGCGGTGTTTCCTTATTTGGACAATATCTTGGTACTTGCTCAGTCTTTACATTCTGCAGAATCTCACACGAATCAACTTGTGTTGTTTCTTCAAAAACATGGTTGGAGGATCAATTTACCAAAAAGTTCCTTGATTCCTCAGACAAGGGTAACCTTTTTAGGATTCCAAATAGATTCAGTATCCATGACAGACAAAAGACGTCTGAAATTGGTTTCAGCTTGTCGGAACCTTCAGTCTCATTCATTCCCTTCAGTAGCTATGTGCATGGAAGTTTTAGGTCTCATGACTGCAGCATCGGACGTGATCCCCTTTGCTCGTTTTCACATGAGACCTCTTCAGCTTTGTATGCTGAACCTATGGTGCAGGGATTATACAAAGATATCACAATTGATATCCTTAAATCCCAATACTCGACTATCTCTGACGTGGTGGTTAGATCACCACCGTTTGATTCAGGGGGCCTCTTTTCTTCGTCCAACCTGGACTGTGATTTCAACAGATGCAAGTCTTTCAGGTTGGGGAGCTGTCTGGGGATCTCTGACAGCGCAGGGAGTTTGGAAATCTCAAGAGGCGAGATTACCAATCAATATTTTGGAACTCTGTGCGATTTTCAGAGCTCTTCAGTTCTGGCCTCTTCTGAAGAGAGAACCGTTTATTTGTTTTCAGACAGACAATGTCACAACCGTGGCATATGTCAATCATCAAGGTGGGACTCACAGTCCTCAAGCTATGAAAGAAGTATCTCGGATACTTGCATGGGCGGAATCCAGCTCCTGTCTAATCTCTGCGGTCCATATCCCAGGTATAGACAATTGGGAAGCGGATTATCTCAGTCGCCAGACTTTACATCCAGGAGAATGGTCACTTCACCCAGATGTGTTTCTTCAGATTGTTCAGTTATGGGGGCTTCCAGAAATAGATCTGATGGCTTCTCATCTAAACAGGAAACTTCCCAGGTACCTGTCCAGGTCCAGGGATCCTCAGGCGGAAGCAGTGGATGCGTTGTCACTTCCTTGGAATTATCAACCTGCTTATATCTTTCCGCCTCTAGTTCTTCTTCCAAGAGTGATTTCCAAAATCATAATGGAGCGTTCGTTTGTACTGCTGGTGGCTCCAGCATGTCCACACAGGTTTTGGTATGCGGATCTTGTTCGGATGTCCAGTTGCCAACCTTGGCCACTTCCGTTAAGGCCAGACCTTTTATCTCAAATCATTAAATTTGAAGGTATGGAGATTGAACGCTTAGTGCTTAGTCATAGAGGTTTCTCTGACTCAGTGATCAATACTATGTTGCAGGCTCGTAAATCTGTATCTAGAAAGATTTATTACAGAGTTTGGAAGACTTACATTTCATGGTGTTCTTCTCATAAGTTCTCTTGGCATTCTTTTAGAATTCCTAGAATTTTACAGTTTCTTCAGGTTGGTTTGGATAAGGGTTTGTCTGCAAGTTCCTTGAAAGGACAAATCTCTGCTCTTTCTGTTCTGTTTCATAGAAAAATTGCTAATCTTCCTGACATTCGTTGTTTTGTACAGGCTTTGGTTCTTATCAAGCCTGTCATTAAGTCAATCTCTCCTCCTTGGAGTCTTAATTTGGTTTTGAGAGCTTTACAGGCTCCTCCGTTTGAGCCTATGCATTCTCTGGACATTAAATTACTTTCTTGGAAAGTATTGTTTCTTTTGGCTATCTCTTCTGCTAGAAGAGTTTCTGAATTATCTGCTCTTTCTTGTGAGTCTCCTTTTCTGATTTTTCATCAGGATAAGGCGGTTTTGCGGACTTCATTTAAATTTTTACCTAAGGTTGTGAATTCCAACAACATTAGTAGAGAAATTGTTGTCCCTTCATTGTGTCCTAATCCTAAGAATTCTATGGAAATATCTTTGCATTCTTTGGATGTGGTAAGAGCTTTGAAATATTATGTTGAAGCTACTAAATATTTCAGAAAGACTTCTAGTCTATTTGTTATCTTTTCTGGTTCTAGGAAAGGTCAGAAAGCTTCTGCCATTTCTTTGGCTTCTTGGTTAAAGCTTTTGATTCATCCCCGCCTCAGAGGATTACGGCTCATTCTACCAGGTCAGTTTCTACTTCCTGGGCATTTAAGAATGAAGCTTCTGTTGATCAGATTTGCAAAGCAGCAACTTGGTCTTCTTTGCATACTTTAACTAAATTCTACCATTTTGATGTTTTATCTTCTTCAGAAGCAGTTTTTGGTAGCAAAGTTCTTCAGGCAGCTGTTTCAGTTTGATTCTTCTGCTTATAATTTCAGTTTTTTTCTTTATAAGATTAAAACTTTTTGATTTGGGTTGTGGATTCTTTTTTCAGCGGAATTGGCTGTCTTTATTTTTATCCCTCCCTCTCTAGTGACTCTTGCATGGAGTTCCACATCTTGGGTATTTGCTATCCCATACGTCACTAGCTCATGGACTCTTGCCAATTACATGAAAGAAAACATAATTTATGTAAGAACTTACCTGATAAATTCATTTCTTTAATATTGGCAAGAGTCCATGAGACTCACCCTTTTTGTGGTGGTTATGATTTTTTTGTATAAAGCACAATTATTCCAATTCCTTGTTGATGCTTTCGCTCCTTTCTTTATCACCCCACTTCTTGGCTATTAGTTAAACTGAATTGTGGGTGTGGTGAGGGGTGTATTTATAGGCATTTTGAGGTTTGGGAAACTTTGCCCCTCCTGGTAGGAATGTATATCCCATACGTCACTAGCTCATGGACTCTTGCCAATATGAAAGAAATGAATTTATCAGGTAAGTTCTTACATAAATTATGTTTTTCTATAAAGGGGTAGCATACTGTTAGAAAACAGAATTTATGCTTACTTGATAAATTACTTTCTCTTGCGGTGTATCCAGTCCACGGATTCATCCTTTCTTGTGGGATATTCTCATTCCCTACAGGAAGTGGCAAAGAGAGCACACAGCAGAGCTGTCCATATAGCTCCCCCCCTAGCTCCACCCCCCAGTCATTCGACCGAAGGCTAGGAGAAAAGGAGAAACCATAGGGTGCAGTGGTAACTGTAGTTTAGACAAAACATTTTTTAACCTGACTTAATTGCCAGGGCGGGCCGTGGACTGGATACACCGCAAGAGAAAGTAATTTATCAGGTAAGCATAAATTCTGTTTTCTCTTGCAAGGTGTATCCAGTCCACGGATTCATCCTTACTTGTGGGATACCAATACCAAAGCTTTAGGACACGGATGAAGGGAGGGAACAAGACAGGTAATCCTAAACTGAAGGCACCACTGTTTGCAAAACCTTTCTCCCAAAAATAGCCTCCGAAGAAGCAAAAGTATCAAATTTGTAAAATTTGGCAAAAGTATGCAGTGAAGACCAAGTCTCTGCCTTACAAATCTGTTCAACAGAAGCCTCATTCTTGAAGGCCCAAGTGGAAGCCACAGCTCTGGTGGAATGAGCTGTAATTCGTTCAGGAGGCTGCTGCCCAGCAGTCTCATAAGCCAATCGGATGATGCTTTTCAGCCAGAAGGAAAGAGAGGTATCAGTCGCTTTCTGACCTCTCCTCTTACCAGAATAAACGACAAACAAGGATGATGTTTGTCTGAAATCTTTAGTTGCTTGTAAATAGAATTTCAAAGCACGAACCACATCAAGATTGTGTAATAGCCGTTCCTTCTTAGAAGTTGGATTAGGACACAGGGAAGGAACAATGATTTCCTGGTTAATATTCTTATTAGAAAAAACCTTAGGAAGAAAACCAGGTTTGGTACGTAAAACTACCTTATCTGCATGGAACACCAGATAGGGTGAATTACACTGCAAAGCAGACAATTCAGAAACTCTTCGAGCAGAAGATATAGCTACCAAAAACAAAACTTTCCAAGATAATAACTTAATATCTATGGAATGTAAAGGTTCAAACGGAACCCCTTGAAGAACTGAAAGAACTAAAAATTTAGACTCCATGGCGGAGCAACTGGTTTATAGACAGGCTTGATTCTGGCTAAAGCCTGAGCAAACGCTTGAACGTCTGGTACCTCCGCCAGACGCTTGTGTAAAAGAATAGACAGAGCAGATATCTGTCCCTTTAAGGAACTAGCTGACAAACCTTTCTCCAATCCTTCTTGGAGAAAAGACAATATCCTTGGAATCCTAATCTTACTCCACGAGTAACCTTTGGATTCACACCAACAAAGATATATTTCCGCCATATCTTATGGTAAATTTTCCTGGTGACAGGCTTTCTAGCCTGAATCAGAGTATCTATAACTGATTCAGAGAAACCACGCTTAGATAGAATTAAGCGTTCAATCTCCAAGCAGTCAGCCGCAGAGAAACTAGATTTGGATGCTTGAATGGACCCTGTATTAGAAGATCCTGCCTCATTGGCAGTGTCCATGGCGGGACAGATGACATGTCCACTAGGTCTGCATACCAAGTCCTGCGTGGCCACGCAGGCGCTATCAGAACTACCGAAGCCTTCTCCTGCTTGATTCTGGCTACCAGACGAGGGAGAAGGGGAAACGGTGGAAAGATATAAGCCAGATTGAAGGACCAAGGCGCTACTAGAGTATCTATCAATGCCGCCTTGGGGTCCCTGGACCTGGATCCGTAGAGAGGAAGTTTGGAGTTCTGACGGGACGCCATCAGATCCAATTCTGGAATGCCCCATAGCTGGGTCAGCTGAGCAAAAACCTCCGGGTGGAGTTCCCACTCCCCCGGGTGAAAAGTCTGACGACTTAGAAAATCCGCCTCCCAGTTGTCTACTCCTGGGATGTGAACTGCAGATAGATGGCAGGAGTGATCCTCCGCCCACCTGATTATTTTGGTGACTTCCTTCATCGCTAGGGAACTCTTGGTTCCCCCCTGATGATTGATATACGCCACAGTCGTGATGTTGTCCGACTGAAATCTGATGAATTTGGCCGCCGCTAGTTGAGGCCATGAATATCGCTCTCAGTTCCAAAATGTTTATCGGGAGAAGAGACTCTTCCCGAGACCATAAGCCCTGAGCTTTCAGGGAGTCCCAGACCGCCCCCCAGCCTAACAGACTGGCATCGGACGTTACAATGATCCACTCCGGTCTGCGGAAGCATATTCCCTGAGACAGGTGATCCTGAGACAAAAACCAGAGAAGAGAGTCTCTGGTTTTCTGGTCCAGTTGTATTTGAGGAGATAAATCTGCATAATCTCCATTCCACTGTTTGAGCATGCACAGTTGCAGTGGTCTTAGATGTATTCGAGCAAAAGGGACTACGTCCATTGCCGCCAACATTAATCCGATTACCTCCATGCACTGAGCTACAGATGGCCGAGGAATGGAATGAAAAAGCTTCAATTTCCTGACCTCCGTCAGAAATATTTTAATTTCTACCGAGTCTATTAATGTTCCCAGGAAGGGAACCCTTGTGAGCAGGGACAGAACTTTTTTCGGTGTTCACCTTCCACCCGTGAGACCTTAGAAAGGCCAGAACAATCTCCGTATGAGCCTTGGCTCTGGGAAATGACGACGCCTATATTAAGATGTCATCAAAATAAGGTGCTACTGCAATGCCCCGCGGTCTTAGTACCGCCAGAAGGGACCCTAGCACTTTTGTGAAAATTCTGGGAGCGGTGGCCAACCCGAAGGGAAGGGCCACAAACTGGTAATGCTTGTCCTGAAAGGCGAACCTTAGGAACTGATGATGATGATGATCTTTGTGGGTAGGAAAATGTAGGTACACATCCTTTAGATCCACGGTAGTCATATATTGACCTTCCTGGATCATAGGTAAGATTGTCCGAATGGTCTCTATCTTGAATGATGGAACTCTGAGAAATTTGTTTAGAATTTTTAGATCCAGGATTGGCCTGAAAGTTCCTTCCTTTTTGGGAACCACAAACAGGTTTGAGTAAAAACCCAGTCCATGTTCTGTAATTGGAACTGGACATATCACTCCAAAATAGAGTAGATCTTCTACACAGCGTAAGAACGCCTCTTTCTTTGTCTGGTCTGTAGACAGACGAGAAATGTGGAACCTTCCCCTTGGAGGGGAGTCCTTGAATTCTAGAAGATATCCCTGAGTAACGATCTCTAATGCCCAGGGATCGTGAACATCCCTTGTCCAAGCCTGAGCGAAGAGAGAGAGTCTGCCCCCTACCAGATCCGGTCCCGGATCGGGGGCTACCCCTTCATGCTGTCTTAGTAGCAGCTGCAGGCTTCTTGGCCTGTTTACCCTTGTTCCAGCCCTGCAAAGGCTTCCAGGTTGCCTTGGGCTGTGAAGCGTTACCCTCTTGCTTTGCGGTTGCAGAGGTTGAAGCAGGACCGCTCCTGAAGTTGCAAAAGGAACGAAAATTAGCCTTATTTTTAGCCTTAAAAGGCCTATCTTGCAGGAGAGCATGGCCCTTTCCCCCGGTGATATCCGAAATAATCTCTTTCAACTCGGGCCCGAAAAGGGTCTTTCCCTTGAAAGGGATATTTAATAATTTTGATTTGGACGACACATCGGCCAACCATGACTTGAGCCAAAGCGCTCTGCGTGCCATAATGGCGAAACCTGAATTTTTGCCGCTAACTTAGCTAATCGCAAAGCGGCATCTGTGATAAAAGTATTAGCCAGTTTTAAAGCTTTAATTCTATCCATAATTTCGTCATATGAGGTCTCCCTTTGGAGCGACTCCTCCAGCGCCTCAAACCAGAAAGCCGCTGCAGTAGTTACAGGAATAATGCAGGCGATCGGTTGTAGAAGGAAACCTTGTTGAACAAAAAATTTCTTTAGTAAACATTCTAATTTTTTATCCATAGGATCTTTAAAAGCACAACTGTCTTCAATTGGAATGGTTGTGCGCTTAACTAGCGTAGAAACTGCTCCCTCTACCTTAGGGACCGTCTGCCACGAGTCCCGCCTGGGGTCAGTAATGGGGAACATTTTCTTAAAAATAGGAGGGAGAACAAAAGGGACACCTGGTCTTTCCCACTCCCTGGTAACAATATCCGCAACCCTTTTAGGGATCGGAAACGCATCAGTGTATACAGGGACCTCTAGGTATTTGTCCATTTTACACAATTTCTCTGGAACCACCATAGGGTCACAATCATCCAGAGTGGATAGAACCTCCCTAAGCAGTACCCGGAGGTGTTCCAACTTAAATTTAAAAGCTAATGAATCTGAATCTGCCCGTTGAGAAACCTTTCCTGAGTCAGAAATTTCTCCCTCAGACATCACATCCCTCGCCCCTACATCAGAGTGTTGTGAGGGTACGTCAGATAAACCTCCCAAAGCTTCCGACTGCTCATAATCTGTTCTTAAAACAGAGCTATCTCGCTTTGTAGGAAAAACTGGCAGTTTGGATAGAAAGGCCGCAAGGGAATTATCCATGACTGTTGCTAGTTGTTGCAATGTAATAGGTGCCAATGCACTAGAGGTACTAGGTATCGCTTGCGCGGGCGTAACTGGTGGTGACACTTGGGGAGAGGAAGGTGGACTATCTTCATTACCTTCCGTCATAGAATCATCTTGGGCTACATTTTTAAGTGACACAATATGATCTTTAAATTGTATAGACACATTAGTGCACTTGGGACACATTTTGAGTGGGGGTTCCACCATGGCTACTGAACACATAGAGCAAGGCTTTTCCTTAGTGTCAGACATGTTAAACAGATTAGTATTATATGCAAACAGGCTTGGAAAACACTTTAAACAAATAAAAAACACAATTTGAAAAAAAACAAAACGGTACTGTGCCTTTAAGAAATAAAAAGCGCACACAATTTTACAAAACAGTGAAAAATGCACCAAATCTTTTGAAATTTTCACAGTATGTGCCTAATGCTTCGATATGATTGCACACCAAGTTTCAGCCTGATTAACCCCTTAATGCCCAAACCGGAGCAGTCTAAAGCACCTTGACACAGCAGTCTGCTGTGGCCCTACCTTCCCTTATGGATTAGTTTAGGGGAAAAACAGCTTCTGTGAGTCCCTCAAGCAGTCTCTGGACCTTCCACGTGAAGCAGCATGAACTGTCTGGAGAAATGAACTGCGCAACAGAGGCGCGAAATTAGGGCCCCTCCCACTCCAAAGTTGTGACACCCTCAAAGTCCCACTTAGGAGACTAAATTTATGCCATGTGGAGAAAAAAAACCCTTAATAAACACACCCAAGGTGTTTAAAAGTGTCTACCAATGAATATTTGCTGAATAAAATAATCGATTGCCCTTTCACAGTGTCCACCAGCCTATTGAGCCCTGTTAGTATAGAATAAGTGCTTATTTAAGTCTCAGAACATGGCTTACCCTTCCCACATGGGGATTCTCGTCAGTCTTCTAGCATTATCTTGTCTTGACTAGAAAAAAGATGACTGAACATACCTTAAAGCAGTTAAGCCTGCAAACTGTTCCCCCCAACTGAAGTTTTCTGGTACTCATCAGTACAGAACAGCAGTGGATTTTAGAACAGCAGTGGATTTTAGTTACAACATGCTAAAATCGTTTTCCTCTCAGCAGAAATCTTCATCACTTTTCTGCCAGAGAGTAAATAGTACAAACCGGTACCATTTAAAAATAACAGATTTGTAGTTTCATATCTTCAATCAAAAGTTTAACACCACATTCACTTTACCCTCCCGTGGAGAGGCCCTACTGCTAGAGCGGCAAAGAGAATGACTGGGGGGGGGGAGCTATATGGACAGCTCTGCTGTGTGCTCTCTTTGCCACTTCCTGTAGGGAATGAGAATATCCCACAAGTAAGGATGAATCCGTGGACTGGATACACCTTGCAAGAGAAATAAAGCAAGGACCACCTTGCTGCCTTCTAACTGCTAAAAGCCACCATTACTCTTACTAAAGAGATTTACATGGACACAGCATAGCCCCTAATCCTTGTTTGCAGGGAAAAGTATCTATTTAAAGGATTAAAATATTCAGACACCTTCTTCGCCATCCTCCCGTGATCAAGGCAAAGAAAATGTTTGGGGTTTTGGGTAAGGGAAGTGACACTTAACAGCTCTGCTGGGGTGCTTTTTGCCTCCTCCTGCTGGCCAGGAGTGAATATCCCACTAGTAATTGGAATGAATCGTGGACTCTCCATGCCATAGGAAAGAAATAACTGTCACCGAGGGCTAGTAGTGCTCAGTAAAATAAATGTCTCTCACATCAAACCAACTCGTGAACTCCCCTTAATGACACACAGTTCCTAAGTTAAAAATGAAATCAATCAGCGAAGGCCCTTGTAATATTGACAAGGTATTTTATAGAATCGTGTAGAATTTCCAAGACTAGAGAGATTTACAGAATAAGGCAGAAAACCTGTAATATCACAGCACCAAATGCAACAATCTATAACTCATTGGTGTAGAGCACTGATTGTCAAACCTGTCCCCAGACCTCCGTAACAGGCCACATATTGAGGATATCTGAACTGGAGCACAGGTGAAATAATCAGATGATTAGTAAACGCTTGGTAACCAGTGGTGTAGATAAAGAGCCTAACATAAAAATAAAATCAGCAGCAAGTCACGCACATATAGCAAAACAAATTTATATATACAAAGAAAAAAACAGAATTTATGTTTACCTGATAAATTTCTTTCTCCTACGGTGTGTCCGGTCCACGGCTTCATCCTTACTTGTGGGAATATTCTCTTCCCTAACAGGAAATGGCAAAGAGAGCACAGCAAAAGCTGCCCATATAGCTCCCCCTCTGGCTCCGCCCCCCAGTCATTCGACCGACGGTTAGGAGAAAAAGGAGAAACTATAGGGTGCCGTGGTGACTGTAGTGTACAGAAACAAAAATTTTTAAACCTGACTAAAAGCCAGGGCGGGCCGTGGACCGGACACACCGTAGGAGAAAGAAATTTATCAGGTAAACATAAATTCTGTTTTCTCCTACATTGGTGTGTCCGGTCCACGGCTTCATCCTTACTTGTGGGAACCAATACCAAAGCTTTAGGACACGGATGAAGGGAGGGAACAAGTCATGTAACCTAAACGGAAGGCACCACAGCTTGCAACACCTTTCTCCCAAAAACAGCCTCCGAAGAAGCATAAGTATCGAATTTGTAAAATTTGGCAAAAGTATGCAAAGAAGACCAAGTCGCTGCCTTACAGATCTGATCAACAGAAGCCTCGTTCTTGAAGGCCCATGTGGAAGCCACAGCTCTAGTAGAGTGAGCTGTAATTCGTTCAGGAGGCTGCCGTCCGGCAGTCTCATAAGCCAATCGGATGATGCTTTTCAGCCAAAAAGAAAGAGGTAGCAGTAGCTTTCTGCCCTCTCCTCAGAATAAACGACAAACAAAGATGATGTTTGTCTGAAATCCTTTGTTGCTTCTAAATAGAATTTTAAAGCACGGACCACATCTAGGTTGTGTAACAAACGTTCCTTCTTTGAAACTGGATTCGGACATAGAGAAGGAACAACTATTTCCTGGTTAATATTCCTGTTGGAAACTACTTTTGGAAGAAAACCAGGTTTGGTACGTAAAACTACCTTATCTGCATGAAACACCAGATAGGGTGAATTACACTGCAAAGCAGATAATTCAGAAACTCTTCTGGCAGAAGAAATAGCAACTAAAAACAGAACTTTCCAAGATAGTAACTTAATATCTATGGAATGCAAAGGTTCAAACGGAACCCCTTGAAGAACTGAAAGAACTAAGTTTAGACTCCATGGAGGAGTCATAGGTCTGTAAACAGGCTTGATTCTGACTAACGCCTGTACAAACGCTTGTACATCTGGCACGGCTGCCAGACGTTTGTGCAACAAGACAGACAGAGCAGATATCTGTCCCTTTAGAGAACTAGCTGACAGACCTTTCTCCAAGCCCTCTTGGAGAAAGGAAAGAATCCTAGGAATTTTGATTTTACTCCAAGAAAAACCCTTGGATTCGCACCAACGGATATATTTGTGCCATATCTTATGGTAAATCTTCCTAGTGACAGGCTTTCTGGCTTGAACCAGAGTATCTATAACTGAATCTGAAAACCCACGCTTAGATAGAATCAAGCGTTCAATTTCCAAGCAGTCAGTTGCAGAGAGACTAGATTTGGATGTTCGAATCGACCTTGTACTAGAAGATCCTGTCTCAAAAGGTAGCTTCCATGGTGGAGCCGATGACATATTCACCAGGTCTGCATACCAAGTCCTGCGTGGCCACGCAGGAGCTATTAGGATCACTGAGGCCTTCTCCTGTTTGATCCTGGCTACCAGCCTGGGAAGGAGAGGGAACGGTGGAAACACATAAGCTAGATTGAACAACCAAGGCGCCACTAATGCATCCACTAGTGTCGCCCTGGGATCCCTGGATCTGGACCCGTATCGAGGAACTTTGAAGTTCTGACGAGACGCCATCAGATCCATATCCGGAGTGCCCCATAGTTGAGTTAACTGGGCAAAGACCTCCGGGTGGAGTTCCCACTCCCCCGGATGGAAAGTCTGACGACTCAAATAATCCGCCTCCCAGTTGTCTACTCCTGGGATGTGGATTGCAGATAGGTGGCAGGAGTGATCCTCCGCCCATTTGATGATCTTGGATACCTCTGTCATCGCCAAGGAACTCTTTGTTCCCCCCTGATGATTGATGTACGCTACAGTCGTCATGTTGTCCGACTGAAATCTTATGAATCTGGCCTTCGCTAGGTGAGGCCAGGCCAGGAGCGCATTGAATATCGCTCTCAGTTCCAAAATGTTTATCGGGAGAAGGGACTCTTCCCGAGACCATAGACCCTGAGCTTTCAGGGAGTCCCAGAGCGCGCCCCAGCCTAAGAGACTGGCGTCGGTCGTGACGATGACCCACTCTGGTCTGCGGAAACTCATTCCCTGAGACAGGTGATCCTGAGTCAACCACCAGCGGAGCGAGTCTCTGGTTACCTGGTCTACTTGAATCTGGGGAGACAAGTCTGCATAGTCCCCATTCCACTGTTTGAGCATGCACAGTTGCAATGGTCTTAGATGAATTCGAGCAAAAGGAACCACGTCCATTGCTGCAACCATTAGTCCTATTACCTCCATGCACTGAGCTATGGAAGGTTGAGGAATAGATTGAAGAACTTGACAAGCGTTTAGAAGTTTTAATTTTCTGACCTCTGTCAGAAAGATCTTCATTTCTACAGAATCTATTATTGTTCCCAGAAAGGGAACCCTTGTAGACGGGGACAGGGAACTCTTTTCTACGTTCACCTTCCACCCGTGAGACCTGAGAAAGGCTAATACAATGTCTGTATGAGCCCTTGATCTGGAAAGAGACGACGCTTGGATTAGGATGTCGTCTAAGTAAGGTGCCACCGCAATGCCCCTCGGTCTTAGAACCGCTAGTAGGGACCCTAGCACCTTTGTGAAAATTCTGGGAGCAGTGGCTAAACCGAACGGAAGAGCCACGAACTGGTAATGTTTGTCCAGAAAGGCGAACCTTAGGAACTGATGATGATCTTTGTGGATAGGAATATGTAGGTACGCATCCTTTAAGTCCACGGTAGTCATGTATTGACCCTCCTGGATTGTTGGTAAAATCATTCGAATGGTTTCCATTTTGAATGATGGAACTCTGAGGAATTTGTTTAGAATTTTTAAATCCAGAATTGGCCTGAAAGTTCCCTCTTTTTTGGGAACTACAAACAGGTTTGAGTAAAAACCCAGACCTTGTTCCGCT
This sequence comes from Bombina bombina, assembly GCF_027579735.1. Lineage (NCBI taxonomy): Eukaryota > Metazoa > Chordata > Amphibia > Anura > Bombinatoridae > Bombina > Bombina bombina. The sequence goes on from NC_069507.1 coordinate 4,508,699, forward strand.
GTTGGAACTGGGTGTATCACTCCCATCTTTAATAGGTCTCCTACACAATGTAAGAATGCCTGTCTCTTTATCTGGTCTGAAGATAAGCGAGACATGTGGAACCTTCCCCTTGGAGGAAGTTCCTTGAACTCTAGAAGATACCCCTGAGAGACTATTTCTAGTGCCCAGGGATCCGGAACATCTCTTGCCCAAGCCTGAGCAAAGAGAGAAAGTCTGCCCCCTACTAGATCCGGTCCCGGATCGGGGGCTACCCCTTCATGCTGTCTTGGTAGCAGCAGCAGGCTTCTTGGCCTTTTTACCCTTGTTCCAGCCTTGCATTGGTTTCCAAGCTGGTTTAGGCTGGGAAGCGTTACCCTCTTGTCTAGAGGCTGCAGAGTTAGGAGACGGTCCGTTCCTGAAATTGCGAAAGGAACGAAAATTAGATTTGTTCTTAGCCTTGAAAGGCCTATCCTGAGGGAGGGCATGGCCCTTTCCCCCAGTGATGTCTGAAATAATCTCCTTCAATTCTGGCCCGAATAGGGTCTTACCTTTGAAAGGAATACTAAGCAATTTTGTTTTGGACGACACATCCGCCGACCAAGATTTTAGCCAAAGCGCTCTGCACGCCACTATTGCAAAGCCTGAATTTTTCGCCGCTAATTTAGCCAATTGAAAAGCGGCATCTAAAATAAAGGAATTAGCCAACTTTAGTGCGTGAATTCTGTCCATGACTTCCTCATATGGAGTCTCCTTATGGAGCGAATTTTCTAGTTCCTCGAACCAAAAAGACGCCGCCGTTGTGACAGGAATAATGCACGAAATTGGTTGGAGAAGGAAACCTTGCTGAACAAATATATTTTTAAGCAATCCTTCCAATTTTTTAGCCATAGGATCTTTGAAAGCACAACTGTCCTCAATGGGAATAGTCGTGCGCTTGGCCAACGTAGAAACTGCCCCCTCAACCTTAGGGACTGTTTGCCATGCGTCCCTTCTGGGGTCGACAATGGGGAACATTTTCTTAAATATAGGAGGTGGGACAAAAGGTATACCTGGCTTCTCCCACTCCTTGGTCACTATGTCCGCCACCCTCTTGGGTATCGGAAAGGCATCAGCGTGCACAGGGACCTCTAGGAATTTGTCCATTTTGCACAATTTCTCTGGAATCAAGAGTCACAATCATCAAGAGTAGCTAGCACCTCCTTAAGCAGGGCGCAGAGATGTTCTAACTTAAATTTAAATGCCACAATATCAGGTTCTGCCTGCTGAGAAACTTTTCCTGAATCAGAAATTTCTCCCTCAGACAGACCCTCCCTCACTGCCAATTCAGACTGATGTGAGGGTATAACAGATAAATTATCGTCAGCGCCCACTTGCTCATCCTCTGTATTTAAAACTGAGCAATCACGCTTTCTGGGAAATGCTGGCAGTTTGGATAAAAGATTTGCTATAGAATTATCCATTACTGCAGTTAATTGCTGCATAGTAACAAGCATTGGCGCGCTAGATGTACTAGGTGTCGCCTGCGCGGGCAAAACTGGTGTTGACACAGAAGGAGAGGATGATGAGCTATCCCCACTACCTTCATTTGAAGAATCATCTTGGGCAACCTTATTAAATGTGACCGTACTGTCCTTACTTTGTTTGGACGCCATAGCACAATTATCACATACATTTAAAGGGGGAACCACCTTGGCCTCCATACACACAGAACATATGCCATCTGAAGGTATAGACATGTTAGACAGACTTTGGCAGGCTATTAATGCAATAAAACCGTTTTTAAACAAAACCGTTACTGTCTCTTTAAATAATAAAAAGAGCACACTTTATTTCTGAATGTTTGAAAAACTATGAAGGAAATATCCGATCTTTACAAAATTTGCACACCAGTGTCTTAATGCTTTGAAAGTATTGCACACCAAATTTCAAGTCTCTAATCCCTTAAATGAGCAAACCGGAGCTAATTGTTCAATTTACCAGTTTAAACCCACTACAGTCCCTGCCACAGCCTTTGCTGCGGCTTTTACCTTCCTTGGGGTTATTCACCACAGAAATAAGCCTTCCTGAGTCCGTTTCTCAGCCACAGGACCCCTAACATGAAGCTGCATGCACTGCCTCTAGAAGTAACTGCGCAACTGAGGCGCGAAAATAAGGCCTCCTCCCTCTGCATACCAGAGTGAAGGGGCCTTCCTCACTAGATTAGGTGTCTAAACAACTGCCAGGCGTAATAAAAACGTTCCCAAATGTGTTTCAAAGTCACAAAACACTCCAAAAGTCATATAAAACAGAATTTATGTTTACCTGATAAATTACTTTCTCCAACGGTGTGTCCGGTCCACGGCGTCATCCTTACTTGTGGGATATTCTCTTCCCCAACAGGAAATGGCAAAGAGCCCAGCAAAGCTGGTCACATGATCCCTCCTAGGCTCCGCCTACCCCAGTCATTCGACCGACGTAAAGGAGGAATATTTGCATAGGAGAAACCATATGATACCGTGGTGACTGTAGTTAAAGAAAATAAATTATCAGACCTGATTAAAAAACCAGGGCGGGCCGTGGACCGGACACACCGTTGGAGAAAGTAATTTATCAGGTAAACATAAATTCTGTTTTCTCCAACATAGGTGTGTCCGGTCCACGGCGTCATCCTTACTTGTGGGAACCAATACCAAAGCTTTAGGACACGGATGAAGGGAGGGAGCAAATCAGGTCACCTAAATGGAAGGCACCACGGCTTGCAAAACCTTTCTCCCAAAAATAGCCTCAGAAGAAGCAAAAGTATCAAACTTGTAAAATTTGGTAAAAGTGTGCAGTGAAGACCAAGTCGCTGCCCTACATATCTGATCAACAGAAGCCTCGTTCTTGAAGGCCCATGTGGAAGCCACAGCCCTAGTGGAATGAGCTGTGATTCTTTCGGGAGGCTGCCGTCCAGCAGTCTCATAAGCCAATCTGATGATGCTTTTAATCCAAAAAGAGAGAGAGGTAGAAGTTGCTTTTTGACCTCTCCTTTTACCAGAATAAACAACAAACAAGGAAGATGTTTGTCTAAAATCCTTTGTAGCATCTAAATAGAATTTTAGAGCGCGAACAACATCCAAATTGTGCAACAAACGTTCCTTCTTTGAAACTGGTTTCGGACACAAAGAAGGCACGACTATCTCCTGGTTAATGTTTTTGTTAGAAACAACTTTCGGAAGAAAACCAGGTTTAGTACGTAAAACCACCTTATCTGCATGGAACACCAGATAAGGAGGAGAACACTGCAGAGCAGATAATTCTGAAACTCTTCTAGCAGAAGAAATTGCAACCAAAAACAAAACTTTCCAAGATAATAACTTAATATCAACGGAATGTAAGGGTTCAAACGGAACCCCCTAAAGAACTGAAAGAACTAAATTGAGACTCCAAGGAGGAGTCAAAGGTTTGTAAACAGGCTTGATTCTAACCAGAGCCTGAACAAAGGCTTGAACATCTGGCACAGCTGCCAGCTTTTTGTGAAGTAACACAGACAAGGCAGAAATCTGTCCCTTCAAGGAACTTGCAGATAATCCTTTCTCCAATCCTTCTTGAAGAAAGGATAGAATCTTAGGAATTTTTACCTTGTCCCAAGGGAATCCTTTAGATTCACACCAACAGATATATTTTTTCCATATTTTGTGGTAAATTTTTCTAGTTACAGGCTTTCTTCTATGTATCAGAGCTCCTCACACATGCGACTGCATGTCATGCTTCTCAAAAACAAGTGCGCAATACCGGCGCGAAAATGAGGCTCTGCCTATGATTAGGGAAAGCCCCTAGAGAATAAGGTGTCCAAAACAGTGCCTGCCGATATTATTTTAACAAAATACCCAGATTAAATGATTCCTCAAGGCTAAATATGTTTATATATGAATCGATTTAGCCCAGAAAATGTCTACAGTCTTAACAAGCCCTTGTGAAGCCCTTATTTACTCTGTAATAAAAATGGCTTACCGGATCCCATAGGGAAAATGACAGCTTCCAGCATTACATCGTCTTGTTAGAATGTGTCATACCTCAAGCAGCAAAAGTCTGCTCACTGTTCCCCCAACTGAAGTTAATTCCTCTCAACAGTCCTGTGTGGAACAGCCATCGATTTTAGTTACGGTTGCTAAAATCATTTTCCTCTTACAAACAGAAATCTTCATCTCTTTTCTGTTTCAGAGTAAATAGTACATACCAGCACTATTTTAAAATAACAAACTCTTGATTGAATAATAAAAACTACAGTTAAACACTAAAAAACTCTAAGCCATCTCCGTGGAGATGTTGCCTGTACAACGGCAAAGAGAATGACTGGGGTAGGCGGAGCCTAGGAGGGATCATGTGACCAGCTTTGCTGGGCTCTTTGCCATTTCCTGTTGGGGAAGAGAATATCCCACAAGTAAGGATGACGCCGTGGACCGGACACACCTATGTTGGAGAAATATTATATAAATCAATCGATTTAGCCCACAATAGTGTCAACCAGTATAGAGCCCATTTATAAGCCTTCATTCTGTTATGAGTCTAAGAAAATGGCTTACCGATCCCATAAGGGAAACTGACAGTCTTCTAGCATTACTATGTCTTGTTAGAAAAGAGACTAGTCATACCTGGAGCAGAAAAGTCTGCAAACTGTTCCCCCCAACTGAAGTTCTCTGGTTTCAACAGTCCTGCGTGGGAACAGCAATGGATTCTAGTTACTGTTGCTAAAATCATACTCCTCTTTTAACAGAACTCTTCATCACTTTCTGTTGTAGAGTAAATAGTACAAACCGGCACTATTTTAAAATAACAAACTCTTGATAGAAGAAATAAAACTACAACTAACACCACATACTCTTTACCATCCCCGTGGAGATGCTACTTGTTCAGAGCGGCAAAGAGAATGACTGGGGGGCGGAGCCAGAGGGGGAGCTATATGGGCAGCTTTTGCTGTGCTCTCTTTGCCATTTCCTGTTAGGGAAGAGAATATTCCCACAAGTAAGGATGAAGCCGTGGACCGGACACACCAATGTAGGAGAAACATCATTTCCTTCATGGTAGGGAGAGACCACGACTTCATTCATAACTGTTGGGAATATCAACACCTGGCCACCAGGAGGAGGCAAGGACACCACAGCCAAAGGCTATAAATAACCCTCCCACTTCCCCATCCCCACAGTCATTCGGCCGAGGGAATAAGGAAAATCAGGAGAAAGATTAGGGTGTAGAGGTGCCAGAAGAAAAAACAACAAGGAAGCTGCCTACAAATATTACGGACGGGGTCGTGGACTCTCCCTGCCAGGAAGGAAAGCAATTTATCTGGTAAGCATACATTTTGTTTTCCTTCCTAAGGTAGGGAGAGTCCACGACTTCATTCATAACTGTTGGGAATCAATACGCAAGCTCCAGAGCACACTGATGAACAAACGGGAGGGACAAAAAACAAAAGGAGGCTGACCCTAAACTGAGGGCACCACAGCCTGTAACACCTTTCTACCAAAAGCTGCTTCAGCAGAGGCGAAAACATCAAATTTGTAGAATTGTTTAAAAATAAGTGTGTAAGGAGGACCAGTTAGCCGTCTTACAAATCTGATCCACAGAGGTCCTCTAGTGACAAAAGGCAAAGAATGACTGGGGGGGTATTTACAGCAGTGATTTTTAACTTTTTTTTTGCCGTGGCACACTTTTTCACATTAAAAAATCCTGTGGCACACTACCATCCTAAAATGTAAAAAAAACACACATTGTAGCCTAATACAGCATATATATATATATATACACATACACACAAACACACACATACTGTATGTAGTAGCCTAATACAGCACATATATATATACACATACACACAAACACACACATACTGTATGTAGTAGCCTAATACAGCATATATATATACACATACACACAAACACACACATACTGTATGTAGTAGCCTAATACAGCATATATATATACACATACACACAAACACACACATACTGTATGTAGTAGCCTAATACAGCATATATATATACACATACACACAAACACACACATACTGTATGTAGTAGCCTAATACAGCACATATATATACACATACACACAAACACACACATACTGTATGTAGTAGCCTAATACAGCATATATATATATATACACATACACACAAACACACACATACTGTATGTAGTAGCCTAATACAGCATATATATATACACATACACACAAACACACACATACTGTATGTAGTAGCCTAATACAGCATATATATATACACATACACACAAACACACACATACTGTATGTAGTAGCCTAATACAGCATATATATATATATATACACATACACACACATACTGTATGTAGTAGCCTAATACAGCATATATATATATATATATACACATACACACAAACACACACATATATATATATATACACATACACACAAACACACACATACTGTATGTAGTAGCCTAATACAGCATATATATATACACATACACACAAACACACACATATATATATATATACACATACACACAAACACACACCTACTGTATGTATTGTGCTGTTATGCCATGCCTCCTACAAACTACCCCTGCACTGGGAGTAAAAAATATGTCACACTGTTGTCAGTCTGCCCTGGCACACCTGAGGATCTCTCACGGCACACTGGTTGAAAAACACTGATTTACAGCCTTTGGCTGGGGTTTATTTGCCTCCTCCTGGTGGCACGGTGTTCATATTGCCAACCGTTATGAAGTTGTAGACTCTCCCTGCCTTGGGAAGGAAAGTGAGTTGTTACAGTGTCTATAAATGAAGTGTCCAGAAATGTTTTTTTGTGAAAATGTGTATACAGGGAGTGCAGAATTATTAGGCAAATGAGTATTTTGACCACATCATCCTCTTTATGCATGTGGTCTTACTCCAAGCTGTATAGGCTCGAAAGCCTACTACCAATTAAGCATATTAGGTGATGTGCATCTCTGTAATGAGAAGGGGTGTGGTCTAATGACATCAACACCCTATATCAGGTGTGCATAATTATTAGGCAACTTCCTTTCCTTTGGCAAAATGAGTCAAAAGAAGGACTTGACAGGCTCAGAAAAGTAAAAAATAGTGAGATATCTTGCAGAGGGATGCAGCACTCTTAAAATGGCAAAGCTTCTGAAGCGTGATCATCGAACAATCAAGCGTTTCATTCAAAATAGTCAACAGGGTCGCAAGAAGCGTGTGGAAAAACCAAGGCGCAAAATAACTGCCCATGAACTGAGAAAAGTCAAGCGTGCAGCTGCCAAGATGCCACTTGCCACCAGTTTGGCCATATTTCAGAGCTGCAACATCACTGGAGTGCCCAAAAGCACAAGGTGTGCAATACTCAGAGACATGGCCAAGGTAAGAAAGGCTGAAATACGACCACCACTGAACAAGACCCACAAGCTGAAATGTCAAGACTGGGCCAAGAAATATCTCAAGACTGATTTTTCTAAGGTTTTATGGACTGATGAAATGAGAGTGAGTCTTGATGGGCCAGATGGATGGGCCCGTGGCTGGATTGGTAAAGGGCAGAGAGCTCCAGTCCGACTCAGACGCCAGCAAGGTGGAGGTGGAGTACTGGTTTGGGCTGGTATCATCAAAGATGAGCTTGTGGGGCCTTTTCGGGTTGAGGATGGAGTCAAGCTCAACTCCCAGTCCTACTGCCAGTTTCTGGAAGACACCTTCTTCAAGCAGTGGTACAGGAAGAAGTCTGCATCCTTCAAGAAAAACATGATTTTCATGCAGGACAATGCTCCATCACACGCGTCCAAGTACTCCACAGCGTGGCTGGCAAGAAAGGGTATAAAAGAAGAAAATCTAATGACATGGCCTCCTTGTTCACCTGATCTGAACCCCATTGAGAACCTGTGGTCCATCATCAAATGTGAGATTTACAAGGAGGGAAAACAGTACACCTCTCTGAACAGTGTCTGGGAGGCTGTGGTTGCTGCTGCACGCAATGTTGATGGTGAACAGATCAAAACACTGACAGAATCCATGGATGGCAGGCTTTTGAGTGTCCTTGCAAAGAAAGGTGGCTATATTGGTCACTGGTTTGTTTTTGTTTTGTTTTTGAATGTCAGAAATGTATATTTGTGAATGTTGAGATGTTATATTGGTTTCACTGGTAAAAATAAATAATTGAAATGGGTATATATTTGTTTTTTGTTAAGTTGCCTAATAATTATGCACAGTAATAGTCACCTGCACACACAGATATCCCCTAAAATAGCTATAACTAAAAACAAACAAAAAACTACTTCCAAAACTATTCAGCTTTGATATTAATGAGTTTTTTGGGTT
>NC_069507.1:4521983-4529483 GCF_027579735.1 Bombina bombina
TACTCTCTCACTGACCCATAGTATCTCATTACACAAGCAGTATATACTCTCTCACTGACCCATAGTGCATAGTATCTCATTACACAAGCAGTACATACTCTATCACTGACCCATAGTGCATAGTATCTCATTACACAAGCAGTACAGACTCTCTCACTGACCCATAGTGCATAGTATCTCATTACACAAGCAGTACATACTCTATCACTGACCCATAGTGCATAGTATCTCATTACACAAGCAGTACATACTCTCTCACTGACCCATAGTGCATAGTATCTCATTACACAAGCAGTACAGACTCTCTCACTGACCCATAGTGCATAGTATCTCATTACACAAGCAGTACAGACTCTCTCACTGACCCACAGTGCATAGTATCTCATTACACAAGCAGTACAGACTCTCTCACTGACCCATAGTGCATAGTATCTCATTACACAAGCAGTACATACTCTCTCACTGACCCATAGTATCTCATTACACAAGCAGTATATACTCTCTCACTGACCCATAGTGCATAGTATCTCATTACACAAGCAGTACATACTCTATCACTGACCCATAGTGCATAGTATCTCATTACACAAGCAGTACATACTCTCTCACTGACCCATAGTGCATAGTATCTCATTACACAAGCAGTACATTCTCTCTCACTGACCCATAGTGCATAGTATCTCATTACACAAGCAGTACATACTCTCTCACTGACCCATAGTGCATAGTATCTCATTACACAAGCAGTATATACTCTCTCACTGACCCATGTGCATAGTATCTCATTACACAAGCAGTACATACTCTCTCACTGACCCATAGTGCATAGTATCTCATTACACAAGCAGTACATACTCTCTCACTGACCCATGTGCATAGTATCTCATTACACAAGCAGTACATACTCTCTCACTGACCCATAGTGCATAGTATCTCATTACACAAGCAGTACATACTCTCTCACTGACCCATAGTGCATAGTATCTCATTACACAAGCAGTATATACTCTCTCACTGACCCATAGTGCATAGTATCTCATTACACAAGCAGTACATACTCTCTCACTGACCCATAGTGCATAGTATCTCATTACACAAGCAGTACATACTCTCTCACTGACCCATAGTGCATAGTATCTCATTACACAAGCAGTACAGACTCTCTCACTGACCCATAGTGCATAGTATCTCATTACACAAGCAGTACATACTCTCTCACTGACCCATAGTGCATAGTATCTCATTACACAAGCAGTACATACTCTCTCACTGACCCATAGTGCATAGTATCTCATTACACAAGCAGTACATACTCTCTCACTGACCCATAGTGCATAGTATCTCATTACACAAGCAGTACATACTCTCTCACTGACCCATAGTGCATAGTATCTCATTACACAAGCAGTACATACTCTCTCACTGACCCATGTGCATAGTATCTCATTACACAAGCAGTACAGACTCTCTCACTGACCCATGTGCATAGTATCTCATTACACAAGCAGTACATACTCTCTCACTGACCCATAGTGCATAGTATCTCATTACACAAGCAGTATATACTCTCTCACTGACCCATAGTGCATAGTATCTCATTACACAAGCAGTACATACTCTCTCACTGACCCATAGTGCATAGTATCTCATTACACAAGCAGTACATACTCTCTCACTGACCCATAGTGCATAGTATCTCATTACACAAGCAGTACAGACTCTCTCACTGACCCATAGTGCATAGTATCTCATTACACAAGCAGTACATACTCTCTCACTGACCCATAGTGCATAATATCTCATTACACAAGCAGTACATACTCTCTCACTGACCCATAGTGCATAGTATCTCATTACACAAGCAGTACATACTCTCTCACTGACCCATAGTGCATAGTATCTCATTACACAAGCAGTACATACTCTCTCACTGACCCATGTGCATAGTATCTCATTACACAAGCAGTACAGACTCTCTCACTGACCCATGTGCATAGTATCTCATTACACAAGCAGTACAGACTCTCTCACTGACCCATAGTGCATAGTATCTCATTACACAAGCAGTACATACTCTCTCACTGACCCATAGTGCATAGTATCTCATTACACAAGCAGTATATACTCTCTCACTGACCCATAGTGCATAGTATCTCATTACACAAGCAGTACATACTCTCTCACTGACCCATAGTGCATAGTATCTCATTACACAAGCAGTACATACTCTCTCACTGACCCATGTGCATAGTATCTCATTACACAAGCAGTACAGACTCTCTCACTGACCCATGTGCATAGTATCTCATTACACAAGCAGTACATACTCTATCACTGACCCATAGTGCATAGTATCTCATTACACAAGCAGTATATACTCTCTCACTGACCCATAGTGCATAGTATCTCATTACACAAGCAGTACATACTCTCTCACTGACCCATAGTGCATAGTATCTCATTACACAAGCAGTACAGACTCTCTCACTGACCCATAGTGCATAGTATCTCATTACACAAGCAGTACAGACTCTCTCACTGACCCATAGTGCATAGTATCTCATTACACAAGCAGTACAGACTCTCTCACTGACCCATAGTGCATAGTATCTCATTACACAAGCAGTACATACTCTCTCACTGACCCATAGTGCATAGTATCTCATTACACAAGCAGTACATACTCTCTCACTGACCCATGTGCATAGTATCTCATTACACAAGCAGTACAGACTCTCTCACTGACCCATAGTGCATAGTATCTCATTACACAAGCAGTACAGACTCTCTCACTGACCCATGTGCATAGTATCTCATTACACAAGCAGTACATACTCTCTCACTGACCCATAGTGCATAATATCTCATTACACAAGCAGTACATACTCTCTCACTGACCCATAGTGCATAGTATCTCATTACACAAGCAGTACATACTCTCTCACTGACCCATGTGCATAGTATCTCATTACACAAGCAGTACAGACTCTCTCACTGACCCATAGTGCATAGTATCTCATTACACAAGCAGTACAGACTCTCTCACTGACCCATGTGCATAGTATCTCATTACACAAGCAGTACAGACTCTCTCACTGACCCATAGTGCATAGTATCTCATTACACAAGCAGTACATACTCTATCACTGACCCATAGTGCATAATATCTCATTACACAAGCAGTACATACTCTCTCACTGACCCATGTGCATAGTATCTCATTACACAAGCAGTACAGACTCTCTCACTGACCCATAGTGCATAGTATCTCATTACACAAGCAGTACAGACTCTCTCACTGACCCATGTGCATAGTATCTCATTACACAAGCAGTACAGACTCTCTCACTGACCCATGTGCATAGTATCTCATTACACAAGCAGTACATACTCTCTCACTGACCCATAGTGCATAGTATCTCATTACACAAGCAGTACATACTCTCTCACTGACCCATAGTGCATAGTATCTCATTACACAAGCAGTACAGACTCTCTCACTGACCCATAGTGCATAGTATCTCATTACACAAGCAGTACATACTCTCTCACTGACCCATGTGCATAGTATCTCATTACACAAGCAGTACAGACTCTCTCACTGACCCATAGTGCATAGTATCTCATTACACAAGCAGTACATACTCTCTCACTGACCCATAGTGCATAGTATCTCATTACACAAGCAGTACATACTCTCTCACTGACCCATAGTATCTCATTACACAAGCAGTACATACTCTCTCACTGACCCATAGTATCTCATTACACAAGCAGTACATACTCTCTCACTGACCCATAGTATCTCATTACACAAGCAGTACATACTCTCTCACTGACCCATAGTATCTCATTACACAAGCAGTACATACTCTCTCACTGACCCATAGTATCTCATTACACAAGCAGTATATACTCTCTCACTGACCCATAGTGCATAGTATCTCATTACACAAGCAGTACATACTCTATCACTGACCCATAGTGCATAGTATCTCATTACACAAGCAGTACATACTCTCTCATGACCCATAGTGCATAGTATCTCATTACACAAGCAGTACAGACTCTCTCACTGACCCATAGTGCATAGTATCTCATTACACAAGCAGTACATACTCTCTCACTGACCCATAGTGCATAGTATCTCATTACACAAGCAGTACATACTCTCTCACTGACCCATAGTGCATAGTATCTCATTACACAAGCAGTACATACTCTATCACTGACCCATAGTGCATAGTATCTCATTACACAAGCAGTACATACTCTCTCACTGACCCATAGTGCATAGTATCTCATTACACAAGCAGTACAGACTCTCTCACTGACCCATAGTGCATAGTATCTCATTACACAAGCAGTACAGACTCTCTCACTGACCCATAGTGCATAGTATCTCATTACACAAGCAGTACAGACTCTCTCACTGACCCATAGTGCATAGTATCTCATTACACAAGCAGTACAGACTCTCTCACTGACCCATAGTGCATAGTATCTCATTACACAAGCAGTACATACTCTCTCACTGACCCATAGTGCATAGTATCTCATTACACAAGCAGTACAGACTCTCTCACTGACCCATAGTGCATAGTATCTCATTACACAAGCAGTACATACTCTCTCACTGACCCATAGTATCTCATTACACAAGCAGTATATACTCTCTCACTGACCCATAGTGCATAGTATCTCATTACACAAGCAGTACATACTCTCTCACTGACCCATAGTGCATAGTATCTCATTACACAAGCAGTACATACTCTATCACTGACCCATAGTGCATAGTATCTCATTACACAAGCAGTACATACTCTCTCACTGACCCATAGTGCATAGTATCTCATTACACAAGCAGTACAGACTCTCTCACTGACCCATAGTGCATAGTATCTCATTACACAAGCAGTACATACTCTATCACTGACCCATAGTGCATAGTATCTCATTACACAAGCAGTACAGACTCTCTCACTGACCCATAGTGCATAGTATCTCATTACACAAGCAGTACATACTCTCTCACTGACCCATAGTGCATAGTATCTCATTACACAAGCAGTACAGACTCTATCACTGACCCATAGTGCATAGTATCTCATTACACAAGCAGTACATACTCTCTCCCTGAATGTGATTAACAAACTATACCTCAGCAGGGTGTTGAATTCTCATCAAAATCACTGTGTTCTCATTTCTGAGTTGGTGGTTTTCTTCTTGTAGTTTAATGATGTTGTTCTTGGCGATCGCTAACTGGAATGTAAAGGACACTTCATATTAGCTACACCTGCAAATAGCTTATTTACCAATTAGAGAATAAGACAAACACAGGTGCCCGGCACGAAGGGATGTGGCCAATAGGTGCATTTATCTCTGGGAGGTGCCCAGCACGAAGGGATGTGGCCAATAGGTGCATTTATCTCTGGGAGGTGCCCAGCACGAAGGGATGTGGCCAATAGGTGCATTTATCTCTGGGAGGTGCCCAGCACGAGGCCAATAGGTGCATTTATCTCTGGGAGGTGCCCAGCACGAGGCCAATAGGTGCATTTATCTCTGGGAGGTGCCCGGCACAAAGCCAATAGGTGCTTTTATCTCTGGGAGGTGCTCGGCACGAGGCCAATAGGTGCTTTTATCTCTGAGAGGTGCTCGGCACGAGGCCAATAGGTGCTTTTATCTCTAGGAGGTGCTCGGCACGAGGCCAATAGGTGCTTTTATCTCTGAGAGGTGCTCGGCACGAGGCCAATAGGTGCTTTTATCTCTGGGAGGTGCTCGGCACGAGGCAAATAGGTGCATTTATCTCTGAGAGGTGCCCGGCACGAGGCCAATAGGTGCTTTTATCTCTGAGAGGTGCTCGGCACGAGGCCAATAGGTGCTTTTATCTCTAGGAGGTGCCCGGCACGAGGCCAATAGGTGCTTTTATCTCTGAGAGGTGCCCGGCACGAGGCCAATAGGTGCTTTTATCTGCTGATAGTGGCGCCTCTTCTCTCCCTCACTAGTTTTGCACCACGGAGGATGTGGCTACAGGTGCACAGCTCAGTAGATAGGGGCATGTTATTTAGTTATGTCAGTATGAACGATAAAGAACAACTTCATCTGGGGCTCCTGTGGTCAAACCTGAGTGATACAACGAGCACAGACCCCATGCAATAATCATCTGTAGTCACGGATGGGAAAGAAACTACATGTGAGATGCACCAACCTCTTCAATCAGTTTTGTGTTGGACTTTTCCAGAGAGTCAATCCTGGCATGAAGGCTGCTAACTGTGCCGCTGAAACAAAACAGAAAATGACGTGTGATCTCCTTACTGGGTGATCTGTGCTACATATATAGGAACCAGCCCTGCCACACTCACTTCAGTTGTCTGTTTAGTTCCTCCACATAATTCTTCTGGTCCAGGATTGCAGCAACCTGCAGATTACTAGAATAAGATTTTATAATTAAACAAAATACTTATGGCAGATGTTACAATGGGAGGGTGTAAGGGAGAGACAGTGTGAGAATGCAGAATAGATGTGTGGCCCCTAGTTATACCATCAGAGACAGTGTGAGAAATACGGAATAGATGTGTGGCCCCTAGTTATACCATCAGAGACAGTGTGAGAAATACGGAATAGATGTGTGCCCCTAGTTATACCATCAGAGACAGTGTGAGAAATGCAGAATAGATGTGTGGGCCCTAGTTATACCAGCAGAGACAGTGTGAGAATACGGAATAGATGTGTGGCCCCTAGTTATACCAGCAGAGACAGTGTGAGAAATGTAGAATAGATGTGTGGCCCCTAGTTATACCATCAGAGACAGTGTGAGAATACGGAATAGATGTGTGGCCCCTAGTTATACCAGCAGAGACAGTGTGAGAATACGGAATAGATGTGTGGCCCCTAGTTATACCAGCAGAGACAGTGTGAGAAATGCAGAATAGATGTGTGGCCCCTAGTTATACCAGCAGAGACAGTGTGAGAAATGTAGAATAGATGTGTGGCCCCTAGTTATACTAGCAGAGACAGTGTGAGAATACGGAATAGATGTGTGGCCCCTAGTTATACCAGCAGAGACAGTGTGAGAAATGCAGAATAGATGTGTGGCCCCTAGTTATACCAGCAGAGACAGTGTGAGAAATGCAGAATAGATGTGTGCCCCTAGTTATACCATTAGAGACAGTGTGAGAAATGCAGAATAGATGTGTGGCCCCTAGTTATACCAGCAGAGACAGTGTGAGAAATGTAGAATAGATGTGTGGCCCCTAGTTATACTAGCAGAGACAGTGTGAGAAATGTAGAATAGATGTGTGGCCCCTAGTTATACTAGCAGAGACAGTGTGAGAATACGGAATAGATGTGTGGCCCCTAGTTATACCAGCAGAGACAGTGTGAGAAATGTAGAATAGATGTGTGGCCCCTAGTTATACTAGCAGAGACAGTGTGAGAATACGGAATAGATGTGTGGCCCCTAGTTATACCATCAGAGACAGTGTGAAAATGCGGAAT
>NC_069507.1:4539483-4572835 GCF_027579735.1 Bombina bombina
ACACACAGTGACATAAGAACCAGTGACATTAGAGAGACAGAGAAAGGTTTAGTGTATTTGTTACACACAGTGACATAAGAACCAGTGACGCTAGAGAGACAGAGAAAGGTTTAGTGTATTTGTTACACACAGTGACATAAGAACCAGTGACGCTAGAGAGACAGAGAAAGGTTTAGTGTATTTGTTATACACAGTGACATAAGAACCAGTGACGCTAGAGAGAGACAGAGAAAGGTTTAGTGTATTTGTTACACACAGTGACATAAGAACCAGTGACGCTAGAGAGAGACAGAGAAAGGTTTAGTGTATTTGTTACACACAGTGACATAAGAACCAGTGACGCTAGAGAGACAGAGAAAGGTTTAGTGTATTTGTTACACACAGTGACATAAGAACCAGTGACATTAGAGAGACAGAGAAAGGTTTAGTGTATTAGTTACACACAGTGACATAAGAACCAGTGACGCTAGAGAGACAGAGAAAGGTTTAGTGTATTTGTTACACACAGTGACATAAGAACCAGTGACATTAGAGAGACAGAGAAAGGTTTAGTGTATTAGTTACACACAGTGACATAAGAACCAGTGACGCTAGAGAGACAGAGAAAGGTTTAGTGTATTTGTTACACACAGTGACATAAGAACCAGTGACATTAGAGAGACAGAGAAAGGTTTAGTGTATTTGTTACACACAGTGACATAAGAACCAGTGACGCTAGAGAGACAGAGAAAGGTTTAGTGTATTTGTTACACACAGTGACATAAGAACCAGTGACGCTAGAGAGACAGAGAAAGGTTTAGTGTATTTGTTATACACAGTGACATAAGAACCAGTGACGCTAGAGAGACAGAGAAAGGTTTAGTGTATTTGTTACACACAGTGACATAAGAACCAGTGACATTAGAGAGACAGAGAAAGGTTTAGTGTATTTGTTACACACAGTGACATAAGAACCAGTGACGCTAGAGAGACAGAGAAAGGTTTAGTGTATTTGTTACACACAGTGACATAAGAACCAGTGACATTAGAGAGAGACAGAGAAAGGTTTAGTGTATTTGTTACACACAGTGACATAAGAACCAGTGACATTAGAGAGAGACAGAGAAAGGTTTAGTGTATTTGTTACACACAGTGACATAAGAACCAGTGACGCTAGAGAGACAGAGAAAGGTTTAGTGTATTTGTTACACACAGTGACATAAGAACCAGTGACGCTAGAGAGAGACAGAGAAAGGTTTAGTGTATTTGTTACACACAGTGACATAAGAACCAGTGACGCTAGAGAGACAGAGAAAGGTTTAGTGTATTTGTTACACACAGTGACATAAGAACCAGTGACGCTAGAGAGAGACAGAGAAAGGTTTAGTGTATTTGTTACACACAGTGACATAAGAACCAGTGACGTTAGAGAGACAGAGAAAGGTTTAGTGTATTTGTTACACAGTGACATAAGAACCAGTGACGTTAGAGAGAGAGAAAGGTTTAGTGTATTTGTTACACACAGTGACATAAGAACCAGTGACGCTAGAGAGACAGAGAAAGGTTTAGTGTATTTGTTACACACAGTGACATAAGAACCAGTGACACTAGAGAGAGACAGAGAAAGGTTTAGTGTATTTGTTACACACAGTGACATAAGAACCAGTGACGCTAGAGAGACAGAGAAAGGTTAGTGTATTTGTTACACACAGTGACATAAGAACCAGTGACGCTAGAGAGAGAGACAGAGAAAGGTTTAGTGTATTTGTTACACACAGTGACATAAGTACCAGTGACGCTAGAGAGAGACAGAGAAAGGTTTAGTGTATTTGTTACACACAGTGACATAAGAACCAGTGACGCTAGAGAGAGACAGAGAAAGGTTTAGTGTATTTGTTACACACAGTGACATAAGAACCAGTGACGCTAGAGAGAGAGAGACAGAGAAAGGTTTAGTGTATTTGTTACACACAGTGACATAAGAACCAGTGACGTTAGAGAGACAGAGAAAGGTTTAGTGTATTTGTTACACACAGTGACATAAGAACCAGTGACGCTAGAGAGAGAGAGACAGAGAGAGGGTTAGTGTATTTGTTACACACAGTGACATAAGAACCAGTGACGTTAGAGAGACAGAGAAAGGTTTAGTGTATTTGTTACACACAGTGACATAAGAACCAGTGACGATAGAGAGACAGAGAAAGGTTTAGTGTATTTGTTACACAGTGACATAAGAACCAGTGACGTTAGAGAGAGAGAAAGGTTTAGTGTATTTGTTACACAGTGACATAAGAACCAGTGACGTTAGAGAGAGACAGAGAAAGGTTTAGTGTATTTGTTACACACAGTGACATAAGAACCAGTGACACTAGAGAGAGAGACAGAGAAAGGTTTAGTGTATTTGTTACACACAGTGACATAAGAACCAGTGACATTAGAGAGAGACAGAGAAAGGTTTAGTGTATTTGTTACACACAGTGACATAAGAACCAGTGACGCTAGAGAGAGAGACAGAGAAAGGTTTAGTGTATTTGTTACACACAGTGACATAAGAACCAGTGACGCTAGAGAGACAGAGAAAGGTTTAGTGTATTTGTTACACACAGTGACATAAGAACCAGTGACGCTAGAGAGACAGAGAAAGGTTTAGTGTATTTGTTACACACAGTGACATAAGAACCAGTGACGCTAGAGAGACAGAGAAAGGTTTAGTGTATTTGTTACACACAGTGACATAAGAACCAGTGACATTAGAGAGACAGAGAAAGGTTTAGTGTATTTGTTACACACAGTGACATAAGAACCAGTGACGCTAGAGAGACAGAGAAAGGTTTAGTGTATTTGTTACACACAGTGACATAAGAACCAGTGACGCTAGAGAGACAGAGAAAGGTTTAGTGTATTTGTTACACACAGTGACATAAGAACCAGTGACGCTAGAGAGAGACAGAGAAAGGTTTAGTGTATTTGTTACACACAGTGACATAAGAACCAGTGACGCTAGAGAGAGACAGAGAAAGGTTTAGTGTATTTGTTACACACAGTGACATAAGAACCAGTGACGACTAGAGAGACAGAGAAAGGTTTAGTGTATTTGTTACACACAGTGACATAAGAACCAGTGACCGCTAGAGAGACAGAGAAAGGTATAGTGTATTTGTTACACACAGTGACATAAGAACCAGTGTCGCTAGAGAGACAGAGAAACGGTTTAGTGTATAGTTACACACAGTGACATAAGAACCAGTGACCTAGAGAGAGACAGAGAAAGGTTTAGTGTATTTGTTACACACAGTGACATAAGAACCAGTGACGCTAGAGAGACAGAGAAAGGTTTAGTGTATTTGTTACAACACAGTGACATAAGAACCAGTGACGCTAGAGAGACAGAGAAGGTTAGTGTATTTGTTACCCACAGTGGACATAAGAACCAGTGACATTAGAGAGACAGAGAAAGGTTTAGTGTATTTGTTATACACAGTGACATAAGAACCAGTGACGCTAGAGAGACAGAGAAAGGTTTAGTGTATTTGTTACACAGTGACATAAGAACCAGTGACGCTAGAGAGACAGAGAAAGGTTTAGTGTATTTGGTATACACAGTGACATAAGAACCAGTGGACGTTAGAGAGACAGAGAAAGGTTTAGGTATTTGTTACGACACAGTGACATAAGAACCCAGTGACGAGCTAGAGAGACAGAGAAAGGTTTAGTGTATTTGTTACACACAGTGACATAAGAACCAGTGACATAGAGAGACAGAGAAAGGTTTAGTGTATTTGGTTACACAGTGACATAAGAACCAGTGACGCTAGAGAGACAGAGAAAGGTTTAGTGTATTTGTTACACACAGTGACATAAGAACCAGTGACGCTAGAGAGAGACAGAGAAAGGTTTAGTGTATTTGTTACACACAGTGACATAAGAACCAGTGACGCTAGAGAGACAGAGAAAGGTTTAGTGTATTTGTTACACACAGTGACATAAGAACCAGTGACGCTAGAGAGAGACAGAGAAAGGTTTAGTGTATTTGTTACACACAGTGACATAAGAACCAGTGACGTTAGAGAGAGAGAAAGGTTTAGTGTATTTGTTACACACAGTGACATAAGAACCAGTGACGTTAGAGAGACAGAGAAAGGTTTAGTGTATTTGTTACACACAGTGACATAAGAACCAGTGACGCTAGAGAGAGACAGAGAAAGGTTTAGTGTATTTGTTACACACAGTGACATAAGAACCAGTGACGCTAGAGAGACAGAGAAAGGTTTAGTGTATTTGTTACACACAGTGACATAAGAACCAGTGACATTAGAGAGACAGAGAAAGGTTTAGTGTATTTGTTACACACAGTGACATAAGAACCAGTGACGCTAGAGAGACAGAGAAAGGTTTAGTGTATTTGTTACACACAGTGACATAAGAACCAGTGACGCTAGAGAGAGAGACAGAGAAAGGTTTAGTGTATTTGTTACACACAGTGACATAAGAACCAGTGACGCTAGAGAGAGAGACAGAGAAAGGTTTAGTGTATTTGTTACACACAGTGACATAAGAACCAGTGACGTTAGAGAGACAGAGAAAGGTTTAGTGTATTTGTTACACACAGTGACATAAGAACCAGTGACGTTAGAGAGACAGAGAAAGGTTTAGTGTATTTGTTACACACAGTGACATAAGAACCAGTGACGCTAGAGAGAGAGACAGAGAAAGGTTTAGTGTATTTGTTACACACAGTGACATAAGAACCAGTGACGTTAGAGAGACAGAGAAAGGTTTAGTGTATTTGTTACACACAGTGACATAAGAACCAGTGACGCTAGAGAGAGACAGAGAAAGGTTTAGTGTATTTGTTACACACAGTGACATAAGAACCAGTGACGCTAGAGAGAGACAGAGAAAGGTTTAGTGTATTTGTTACACACAGTGACATAAGAACCAGTGACGCTAGAGAGACAGAGAAAGGTTTAGTGTATTTGTTACACACAGTGACATAAGAACCAGTGACGCTAGAGAGAGAGACAGAGAAAGGTTTAGTGTATTTGTTACACACAGTGACATAAGAACCAGTGACGTTAGAGAGACAGAGAAAGGTTTAGTGACATACCTTTTAGTGTATTTTGTCACACAGTGACATAAGAACCAGTGACGCTAGAGAGAGAGACAGAGAAAGGTTTAGTGTATTTGTTACACACAGTGACATAAGAACCAGTGACGCTAGAGAGAGACAGAGAAAGGTTTAGTGTATTTGTTACACACAGTGACATAAGAACCAGTGACGCTAGAGAGAGACAGAGAAAGGTTTAGTGTATTTGTTACACACAGTGACATAAGAACCAGTGACGCTAGAGAGAGAGACAGAGAAAGGTTTAGTGTATTTGTTACACACAGTGACATAAGAACCAGTGACGTTAGAGAGAGAGAAAGGTTTAGTGTATTTGTTACACACAGTGACATAAGAACCAGTGACGCTAGAGAGAGAGACAGAGAAAGGTTTAGTGTATTTGTTACACAGTGACATAAGAACCAGTGACGCTAGAGAGACAAAGAAAGGTTTAGTGTATTTGTTACACACAGTGACATAAGAACCAGTGACGCTAGAGAGACAAAGAAAGGTTTAGTGTATTAGTTACACACAGTGACATAAGAACCAGTGACGCTAGAGAGACAAAGAAAGGTTTAGTGTATTAGTTACACACAGTGACATAAGAACCAGTGACGCTAGAGAGACAGAGAAAGGTTTAGTGTATTTGTTACACAGTGACATAAGAACCAGTGACGCTAGAGAGACAGAGAAAGGTTTAGTGTATTTGTTACACACAGTGACATAAGAACCAGTGACGTTAGAGAGACAGAGAAAGGTTTAGTGTATTTGTTACACACAGTGACATAAGAACCAGTGACACTAGAGAGAGACAGAGAAAGGTTTAGTGTATTTGTTACACACAGTGACATAAGAACCAGTGACGCTAGAGAGAGAGACAGAGAAAGGTTTAGTGTATTTGTTACACACAGTGACATAAGAACCAGTGACGCTAGAGAGACAGAGAAAGGTTTAGTGTATTAGTTACACACAGTGACATAAGAACCAGTGACGCTAGAGAGACAGAGAAAGGTTTAGTGTATTAGTTACACACAGTGACATAAGAACCAGTGACGCTAGAGAGACAAAGAAAGGTTTAGTGTATTTGTTACACACAGTGACATAAGAACCAGTGACGCTAGAGAGAGAGACAGAGAAAGGTTTAGTGTATTTGTTATACACAGTGACATAAGAACCAGTGACGCTAGAGAGACAGAGAAAGGTTTAGTGCATTTGTTACACACAGTGACATAAGAACCAGTGACGTTAGAGAGAGAGACAGAAAGGTTTAGTGTATTTGTTACACACAGTGACATAAGAACCAGTGACGCTAGAGAGACAGAGAAAGGTTTAGTGTATTTGTTACACACAGTGACATAAGAACCAGTGACGCTAGAGAGACAGAGAAAGGTTTAGTGTATTTGTTACACACAGTGACATAAGAACCAGTGACATTAGAGAGAGACAGAAAGGTTTAGTGTATTTGTTACACACAGTGACATAAGAACCAGTGACGCTAGAGAGACAGAGAAAGGTTTAGTGTATTTGTTACACACAGTGACATAAGAACCAGTGACGCTAGAGAGACAGAGAAAGGTTTAGTGTATTTGTTACACACAGTGACATAAGAACCAGTGACATTAGAGAGAGACAGAGAAAGGTTTAGTGTATTTGTTACACACAGTGACATAAGAACCAGTGACGCTAGAGAGACAGAGAAAGGTTTAGTGTATTTGTTACACACAGTGACATAAGAACCAGTGACGCTAGAGAGAGAGACAGAGAAAGGTTTAGTGTATTTGTTACACACAGTGACATAAGAACCAGTGACATTAGAGAGACAGAGAAAGGTTTAGTGTATTTGTTACACACAGTGACATAAGAACCAGTGACATTAGAGAGACAGAGAAAGGTTTAGTGTATTTGTTACACACAGTGACATAAGAACCAGTGACGTTAGAGAGACAGAGAAAGGTTTAGTGTATTTGTTACACACAGTGACATAAGAACCAGTGACATTAGAGAGAGACAGAGAAAGGTTTAGTGTATTTGTTATACACAGTGACATAAGAACCAGTGACGCTAGAGAGAGACAGAGAAAGGTTTAGTGTATTAGTTACACACAGTGACATAAGAACCAGTGACGCTAGAGAGACAGAGAAAGGTTTAGTGTATTTGTTACACACAGTGACATAAGAACCAGTGACACTAGAGAGAGAGAGACAGAGAAAGGTTTAGTGTATTTGTTACACAGTGACATAAGAACCAGTGACATTAGAGAGAGACAGAGAAAGGTTTAGTGTATTAGTTACACACAGTGACATAAGAACCAGTGACGCTAGAGAGACAGAGAAAGGTTTAGTGTATTTGTTACACACAGTGACATAAGAACCAGTGACGCTAGAGAGACAGAGAAAGGTTTAGTGTATTTGTTACACACAGTGACATAAGAACCAGTGACGCTAGAGAGACAGAGAAAGGTTTAGTGTATTTGTTACACACAGTGACATAAGAACCAGTGACGCTAGAGAGACAGAGAAAGGTTTAGTGTATTTGTTACACACAGTGACATAAGAACCAGTGACGCTAGAGAGACAGAGAAAGGTTTAGTGTATTTGTTACACACAGTGACATAAGAACCAGTGACATTAGAGAGAGACAGAGAAAGGTTTAGTGTATTTGTTACACACAGTGACATAAGAACCAGTGACATTAGAGAGAGACAGAGAAAGGTTTAGTGTATTTGTTACATAGAATAACATAGGAACTGATGAAGCTGGAGAGGCTGGAGGGAGCTTTAGTGAATCAGTTACATAGAATAACATAGGAACTGGTGAAGCTGGAGAGGCTGGAGGGAGCTTTAGTGAATCAGTTACATAGAATAACATAGGAACTGGTGAAGCTGGAGAGGCTGGAGGGAGCTTTAGTGAATCAGTTACATAGAATAACATAGGAACTGGTGAAGATGGAGAGGCTGGAGGGAGGTTTAGTGAATTAGTTACAGAGAATAACATAGGAACTGGTGAAGCTGGTGAAGCTGGAGAGAGCTTTAGTGAATCAGTTACATAGCATAACATAGGAACTGGTGAAGCTGGAGAGGCTGGAAGGAGCTTTAGTGAATCAGTTACATAGAATAACATAGGAACTGGTGAAGCTGGAGAGGCTGGAAGGAGCTTTAGTGAATCAGTTACATAGAATAACATAGGAACTGCTGAGGCTGGAGAGGCTGGAGGGAGCTTTAGTGAATCAGTTACATAGAATAACATAGGAACTGATGAAGCTGGAGAGGCTGGAGGGAGCTTTAGTGAATCGGTTACATAGAATAACATAGGAACTGGTGAAGCTGGAGAGACTGGGAGGAGCTTTAGTGAATCAGTTACATAGCATAACATAGGAACTAGTGAAGCTGGAGAGGCTGGAGGGAGCTTTAGTGAATCAGTTACATAGAATAACATAGGAACTGGTGAAGCTGGAGAGGCTGGAGGGAGCTTTAGTGAATCGGTTACATAGAATAACATAGGAACTGATGAAGCTGGAGAGGCTGGAGGGAGCTTTAGTGAATCAGTTACATAGAATAACATAGGAACTGGTGAAGCTGGAGAGGCTGTAGGGAGCTTTAGTGAATCCCTTACATAGAATAACATAGGAACTGGTGAAGCTGGAGAGGCTGGAGGGAGCTTTAGTGAATCAGTTACAAAGAATAACATAGGAACTGGTGAAGCTGGAGAGGCTGGAGGGAGCTTTAGTGAATCAGTTACATAGAATAACATAGGAACTGGTGAAGCTGGAGAGGCTGGAGGGAGCTTTAGTGAATCAGTTACATAGAATAACACAGGAACTGGTGAAGCTGGAGAGGCTGGAGGGAGCTTTAGTGAATCAGTTACATAGAATGACAGAGGAACTGGTGAAGCTGGAGAGGCTAGAGGGAGCTTTAGTGAATCAGTTACATAGAATAACATAGGAACTGGTGAAGCTGGAGAGGCTGGAGGGAGCTTTAATGAATCAGTTACATAGAATAACATAGGAACTGGTGAAGCTGGAGAGGCTGGAGGGAGCTTTAGTGAATCAGTTACATAGAATAACATAGGAACTGGTGAAGCTGGAGAGGCTGGAGGGAGCTTTAGTGAATCAGTTACATAGAATAACATAGGAACTGGTGAAGCTGGAGAGGCTGGAGGGAGCTTTAGTGAATCAGTTACATAGAATAACATAGGAACTGGTGAAGCTGGAGAGGCTGGAGGGATCTTTAGTGAATCAGTTACATAGAATAACATAGGAACTGGTGAAGCTGGAGAGGCTGGAGGGAGCTTTAGTGAATCAGTTACATAGAATAACATAGGAACTGGTGAAGCTGGAGAGGCTGGGAGGGAGCTTTAGTGAATCAGTTACATAGAATAACATAGGAACTGGTGAAGCTGGAGAGGTTGGAGGGAGCTTTAGTGAATCAGTTACATAGAATAACATAGGAACTGGTGAAGCTGGAGAGGCTGGAGGGAGCTTTAGTGAATCAGTTACATAGAATAACATAGGAACTGGTGAGGCTGGAGGGAGCTTTAGTGAATCAGTTACATAGAATAACATAGGAACTGGTGAAGCTGGAGAGGCTGGAGGGAGCTTTAGTGAATCAGTTACATAGAATAACATAGGAACTGGTGAAGCAGGAGAGGCTGTAGGGAGCTTTAGTGAATCAGTTACATAGAATAACATAGGAACTGGTGACGCTGGAGAGGCTGGAGGGAGCTTTAGTGAATCAGTTACATAGAATAACATAGGAACTGGTGAAGCAGGAGAGGCTGTAGGGAGCTTTAGTGAATCAGTTACATAGAATAACATAGGAACTGGTGACGCTGGAGAGGCTGGAGGGAGCTTTAGTGAATCAGTTACATAGAATAACATAGGAACTGGTGAAGCTGGAGAGGCTGGAGAGAACTTTAGTGAATCAGTTACATAGAATAACATAGGAACTAGTGAAGCTGGAGAGGCTGGAGAGAACTTTAGTGAATCGGTTACAGAGAATAACATAGGAACTGGTGAAGCTGGAGAGGCTGGAGTGAGCTTTAGTGAATCAGTTACAGAGAATAACATAGGAACTGGTGAAGCTGGAGAGGTTGGAGGGAGCTTTAGTGAATCAGTTACATAGAATAACATAGGAACAGGTGAAGCTGGAGAGGCTGGAGGGAGCTTTAGTGAATCAGTTACATAGAATAACATAGGAACTGGTGAAGCTGGAGAGGCTGGAGGGAGCTTTAGTGAATCAGTTACATAGAATAACATAGGAACTGGTGAAGCTGGAGAGGCTGGAAGGAGCTTTAGTGAATCAGTTACATAGAATAACATAGGAACTGCTGAAGCTGGAGAGGCTGGAGGGAGCTTTAGTGAATCAGTTACATAGAATAACATAGGAACTGGTGAAGCTGGAGAGGCTGGAGGGAGCTTTAGTGAATCGGTTACATAGAATAACATAGGAACTGGTGACGCTGGAGAGGCTGGAGGGAGCTTTAGTGAATCAGTTACATAGAATAACATAGGAACTGGTGAAGCTGGAGAGGCTGGAGGGAGCTTTAGTGAATCAGTTACATAGAATAACATAGGAACTGGTGAAGCTGGAGAGGCTGGAGGGAGCTTTAGTGAATCCCTTACATAGAATAACATAGGAACAGGTGAAGCTGGAGAGGCTGTAGGGAGCTTTAGTGAATCAGTTACATAGAATAACATAGGAACAGGTGAAGCTGGAGAGGCTGGAGGGAGCTTTAGTGAATCAGTTACATAGAATAACATAGGAACTGGTGAAGCTGGAGAGGCTGGAGGGAGCTTTAGTGAATCAGTTACATAGAATAACATAGGAACTGCAGAGGCTGGAGGGAGGTTTAGTGAATCAGTTACATAGAATAACATAGGAACTGGTGAGGCTGGAGAGGATGGAGGGAGCTTTAGTGAATCAGTTACATAGAATAACATAGGAACTGGTGAAGCTGGAGAGGCTGGAGGGAGCTTTAGTGAATCAGTTACATAGAATAACATAGGAACTGGTGAAGCTGGAGAGGCAGGAGGGAGCTTTAGTGAATCAGTTACATAGAATAACATAGGAACTGGTGAAGCTGGAGAGGCTGGAGGGAGCTTTAGTGAATCAGTTACATAGAATAACATAGGAACTGGTGAGGCTGGAGAGGATGGAGGGAGCTTTAGTGAATCAGTTACATAGAATAACATAGGAACTGGTGAAGCTGGAGAGGCTGGAGGGAGCTTTAGTGAATCAGTTACATAGAATAACATAGGAACTGGTGAGGCTGGAGAGGATGGAGGGAGCTTTAGTGAATCAGTTACATAGAATAACATAGGAACTGGTGAAGCTGGAGAGGCTGGAGGGAGCTTTAGTGAATCAGTTACATAGAATAACATAGGAACTGGTGAAGCTGGAGAGGCTGGAGTGAGCTTTAGTGAATCAGTTACATAGAATAACATAGGAACTGGTGAATCTAGAGAGGCTAGAGGGAGCTCTAGTGAATCAGTTACATAGAATAACATAGGAACTGGTGAAGCTGGAGAGGCAGGAGGGAGCTTTAGTGAATCAGTTACATAGAATAACATAGGAACTGGTGAAGCTGGAGGGAGCTTTAGTGAATCAGTTACATAGAATAACATAGGAACTGGTGAAGCAGGAGAGGCTGGAGGGAGCTTTAGTGAATCAGTTACATAGAATAACACAGGAACTGATGAAGCTAGAGAGGCTGGAGGGAGCTTTAGTGAATCAGTTACATAGAATAACATAGGAACTGATGAAGCTAGAGAGGCTGGAGGGAGCTTTAGTGAATCAGTTACATAGAATAACATAGGAACTGGTGAAGCTGGAGAGGCTGGAGGGAGCTTTAGTGAATCAGTTACATAGAATAACATAGGAACTGGTGAAGCTGGAGAGGCTGTAGGGAGCTTTAGTGAATCCCTTACATAGAATAACATAGGAACTGATGAAGCTGGAGAGGCTGGAGAGGCTGGAGGGAGCTTTAGTGAATCAGTTACATAGAATAACATAGGAACTGATGAAGCTGGAGAGGCTGAAGGGAGCTTTAGTGAATCAGTTACATACAATAACATAGGAACTGGTGAAGCTGGAGAGGCTGGAGGGAGCTTTAGTGAATCAGTTACATAGAATAACATAGGAACTGGTGAAGCTGGAGAGGCTGGAGGGAGCTTTAGTGAATCAGTTACATAGCATAACATAGGAACTGGTGAGGCTGGAGAGGATGGAGAGAGCTTTAGTGAATCAGTTACATAGAATAACATAGGAACTGGTAAATCTGGAGAGAACTTTAGTGAATCAGTTACATAGAATAATATAGGAACTTGTAAATCTGAAGAGGCTGGAGGGAGCTTTAGTGAATCGGTTACATAGGATAACATAGGAACTGGTGAAGCTGGAGAGAACTTTAATGAATCAGTTACATAGAATAATATAGGAACTGGAGAGGATGGAGAGAGCTTTAGTGAATCGGTTACATAGAATAACATAGGAACTGGTGAAGCTGGAGAGGCTGGAGAGAACTTTAGTGAATCAGTTACATAGAATAACATAGGAACTGGTGAAGCTGGAGAGGCTGGAGGGAGCTTTAGTGAATCAGTTACATAGAATAACATAGGAACTGGTGAGGCTGGAGAGGATGGAGAGAGCTTTAGTGAATCAGTTGCATAGAATAACATAGGAACTGGTGAAGCTGGAGAGGCTGGAGGGAGCTTTAGTGAATCAGTTACATAGAATAACATAGGAACTGGTGAGGCTGGAGAGGCTGGAGGGAGCTTTAGTGAATCAGTTACATAGAATAACATAGGAACTGGTAAATCTGGAGAGAACTTTAGTGAATCAGTTACATAGAATAACATAGGAACTGGTGAAGCTGGAGAGGCTGGAGAGAACTTTAGTGAATCAGTTACATAGAATAACATAGGAACTGGTGAGGCTGGAGAGGATGGAGGGAGCTTTAGTGAATCAGTTACATAGAATAACATAGGAGCCAGCGAAGTTGGGGGCTATTGAAGCTTTTGAGCACATGATCTATTCAGCATCTAGTTTAGAATTATAATTAGGTTATAAATTGTTTAGGTCCAAGGCTAGATGTGCAGTTCAAGGCCATTTAATCATGTGATTACTGACTCCACTACAGACAACATTAAGAGAGAAAAAGTGTAGTTATAAAAGGAAGGTGGTTTTGAATATAATGAAAATAATTTACATCACTGATAGAATTTTATTTTACCTTAAAACATCCTTGCGCATAATTAAGCATCGCAAATAATCGGCCATTTTCTTCTGCATCAAAGATAATCTGAGCCATGCTCGTGCCCGTCCCAATGGTGTTCTACAACAGGAACCAAACATTCATTAATAATAGCCATACAGCAAAGCCATCTCTTTCCCACATAATTTGTACAACTGAATGTGGTGTAAAAGCTCAGAACCAGATAAGTAGAAATATACTGACAGTAAGGAGACAGCAGGATGATACATGTGACTAGGAACAACCAGAGGAAAGACTGAGGTCTAATGTGGTCAGTATGATGACAAGGGAAGAGTCAGGAGCATAAGTAGTCTGATGGCAACTGGGGGAGTCTTCTGAATAGATAGATGAGGAAAATTTTTAGCAAAGAGATGTGATGAGACAGAAGCAGTAGGTCCCTGGTTCTTATGTAGGTTGTTAAGTCAGGTCGGAGGCTTGGGACTGCTGCAGAGTAGGGTCGGAGGCTTGGGACTGCTGCAGAGTAGGGTCGGAGGCTTGGGACTGCTGCAGAGTAGGGTCGGAGGCTTGGGACTGCAGCAGAGTAGGGTCGGAGGCTTGGGACTGCTGCAGAGTAGGGTCGGAGGCTTGGGACTGCTGCAGAGTAGGGTCGGAGGCTTGGGACTGCTGCAGAGTAGGGTCGGAGGCTTGGGACTGCTGCAGAGTAGGGTCGGAGGCTTGGGACTGCTGCAGAGTAGGGTCGGAGGCTTGGGACTGCTGCAGAGTAGGGTCGGAGGCTTGGGACTGCTGCAGAGTAGGGTTAGAGGTTTTATACCAAGGAGTAGAGTCAGAGGTTTGGGACTGATGCAGAGTAGGGTTAGAGGTTTTATACCAAGGAGTAGAGTCAGAGGTTTGGGACTGATTGATGAGTAGGGCAGGAGGTTTGGGGCTGATGTTGAGAAGGATAAGAGGTTTGAGACTGATAAGTAGGGTGGGAGGTTTGGGACTGGTGCTGCATAGGGTCGGAGGTTTGGGAATGATGATGACTAGAGTCAGAGGCTTGGGACTGATGACCTGGTCTTCACCAATCTCTAACGTCCTCTTTCCTCTCTCTGGCTACCATCTACTAACTTTCTCTCTTACTCTGCCTGCAGTATCCTCAAAAAGCCATTCAAGCATGTGTCAATAACAACAATCCTAAAAAAGTCCTCTCTTGACCCCTCCACCCCTTCTAACTATCGCCCTGTCGCCTAAATTCCCTTTGCCTTCAAATTATTGGAACGACTGGTCTATAAATCGCCTAACTCAATTTATCTCAACTAACACTTAACAGAAACTGCTCTCACTTAAGTAACACATGATCTGCTATCAGCTAAGGCAAAGAGACACCACTCCTCACTAATTCTTTTGGATCTACCTGCTGCTTTTAACATAGTTGACCATCCTCTCCTGTTCTAAATCCTACATTCATTTGACATCCAAGACGCTCCTAATTTGCTTCATATCTCTCAAATAGTTTGTTTTCAGATTCCTTTAACAACATATCGTCTAATCCTCTCTCAGTAGGAGTACCGCAAGGCTCTGTCTTGGGTCCCTTACTTTTTTCTCTATCAATACATCCTCCCTTGTAAAACGTATATCCTCCTTTAGGTTCCAGTACCACTTATACACTGATATCCAAATCTATCTTTCCTCTCCTGTTATCTCTCCCTCCAGATTTCCAACTGTCTCTGCATTTTCTTCCTGAATGCCCTCAAACTAACTAAATTCCCTCCCCCCTCTGCGAGGCATCCGACATTTCTCTTAAAATTGGAAACTTTATTCCCAACAGCTCATCCCAGGTCCGCT
Source organism: Bombina bombina (assembly GCF_027579735.1). NCBI lineage: Eukaryota > Metazoa > Chordata > Amphibia > Anura > Bombinatoridae > Bombina > Bombina bombina. The sequence goes on from NC_069507.1 coordinate 4,554,601, forward strand.
ATCTTGTGGTCACATTAACACTAAATTCACATTCCCAACATATAGCACAGTATATATACACTGTTGCTCCATCATCTCACATATACACCAGTATATACACTGTTGCTCCATCATCTCACATATACACCAGTAAATATGCGGTGGCTCTATCATCTCACATATACACCAGTATATACACTGTTGCTCCATCATCTCACATATACACCAGTATATATGCAAAACAGAATGAGAAGCAGTCTGCCAGGAACGAACAGCAGCATCAATAGCTTGTTCTATGGCCCGGTTACCACCTGGTAGTAGCCTCTTTCTGCCCAATTGTGCTTTTCACAGAGGAAAACTTTCCTGTAGTATATCAGTCTGATCCCGCCGACATGGTCAGTCCAGCCCCGAAATACCAGGCAATTCTCCTCTGAACAAGGAACATGACAACCCCAGACGATCGTTTCGGCCTCTTTTGGGCCTCGTCAGTGAGGTGCAGCCATATCCCTCTAAGCACATTGGGCAAGGAGTCCACGTCTGGTTTCCCCCATCACCCTTAGGGAGACTATCCCCAGGGTCATATTTACATATGCAAAACAGAATGAGAAGCAGTCTGCCAGGAACGAACAGCAGCATCAATAGCTTGTTCTATGGCCCGGTTACCACCTGGTAGTAGCTTCTTTCTGCCCAATTGTGCTTTTCACAGAGGAAAACTTTCCTGTAGTATATCAGTCTGATCCCGCCAACATGGTCAGTCCAGCCCCGAAATACCAGGCAATTCTCCTCTGAACAAGGAACATGACAACCCCAGACGATCGTTTCGGCCTCCTTTGGGCCTCGTCAGTGAGGTGCAGCCATATCCCTCTAAGCACATTGGGCAAGGAGTCCACGTCTGGTTTCCCCCATCACCCTTAGGGAGACTATCCCCAGGGTCATATTTACATATGCAAAACAGAATGAGAAGCAGTCTGCCAGGAACGAACAGCAGCATCAATAGCTTGTTCTATGGCCCGGTTACCACCTGGTAGTAGCTTCTTTCTGCCCAATTGTGCTTTTCACAGAGGAAAACTTTCCTGTAGTATATCAGTCTGATCCCGCCGACATGGTCAGTCCAGCCCCGAAATACCAGGCAATTCTCCTCTGAACAAGGAACATGACAACCCCAGACGATCGTTTCGGCCTCCTTTGGGCCTCGTCAGTGAGGTGCAGCCATATCCTTCTAAGCACATATCGCCATAGAACAAGCCACTGAGCTGTTGTTCATTCCTGGTAGAGCGCTTCTCTCTTTGTATGCAAATTATTATGACCCTGGGGAAGTCTCCCTATGGGTGATGGGGGAAACCAGACGTGGACTCCTTGCCCAGTGTGCTTAGAGGAATGTGTCTGCACCTCACTGACGAGGCCCATAGAAGGCCGAAACGATCGTCTGGGGTTGTCATGTTCCTTGTTCAGAGGAGAATTGCCTGGTATTTCGGGGCTGGACTGACCTTACTTGGCAGGATCAGACTGATATACTTCAGGAAAGTTTTCTTCTGTGAAAAGCACACTGGTCTAAAAGAGGCTGCTTCCGGGTGGTAAATCGCCATAGAACAAGCCACTGAGCTGTTGTTCGTTCCTGGTAGAGCGCTTCTCTCTTTGTATGCAAAATACACCAGTATATACACTGTTGCTCCATCATCTCACATATACACACAGTATATACACCACTGCTCTCTCATCTCACATATACACACAGTATATACACTACTGCTCTCTCATCTCACATATACACACAGTATATACACTACTGCTCTCTCATCTCACATATACACACAGTATATACACTACTGCTCTCTCATCTCACATATACACACAGTATATACACTACTGCTCTCTCATCTCACATATACACACAGTATATACACTACTGCTCTCTCATCTCACATATACACACAGTATATACACTACTGCTCTCTCAACTCACATATACACACAGTATATACACTACTGCTCTCTCAATCTCACATATACACACAGTATATACACTACTGCTCTCTCATCTCACATATACACACAGTATATACACTACTGCTCTCTCATCTCACATATACACACAGTATATACACTACTGCTCTCTCATCTCACATATACACACAGTATATACACTGCTCTCTCATCTCACATATACACACAGTATATACACTACTGCTCTCTCATCTCACATATACACACAGTATATACACTACTGCTCTCTCATCTCACATATACACACAGTATATACACTACTGCTCTCTCATCTCACATATACACACAGTATATACACTACTGCTCTCTCATCTCACATATACACACAGTATATACACTACTGCTCTCTCATCTCACATATACACACAGTATATACACTACTGCTCTCTCATCTCACATATACACACAGTATATACACTACTGCTCTCTCATCTCACATATACACACAGTATATACACTACTGCTCTCTCATCTCACATATACACACAGTATATACACTACTGCTCTCTCATCTCACATATACACACAGTATATACACTGCTCTCTCATCTCACATATACACACAGTATATACACTACTGCTCTCTCATCTCACATATACACACAGTATATACACTACTGCTCTCTCATCTCACATATACACACAGTATATACACTACTGCTCTCTCATCTCACATATACACACAGTATATACACTACTGCTCTCTCATCTCACATATACACACAGTATATACACTACTGCTCTCTCATCTCACATATACACACAGTATATACACTACTGCTCTCTCATCTCACATATACACACAGTATATACACTGCTCTCTCATCTCACATATACACACAGTATATACACTGCTCTCTCATCTCACATATACACACAGTATATACACTACTGCTCTCTCATCTCACATATACACACAGTATATACACTGCTCTCTCATCTCACATATACACACAGTATATACACTACTGCTCTCTCATCTCACATATACACACAGTATATACACTGCTGCTCTCTCATCTCACATATACACACAGTAAATACACTACTGCTCTCTCATCTCACATACACACACAGTATATACACTACTGCTCTCTCATCTCACATATACACACAGTATATACACTACTGCTCTCTCATCTCACATATACACACAGTATATACACTACTGCTCTCTCATCTCACATATACACACAGTATATACACTACTGCTCTCTCATCTCACATATACACACAGTATATACACTACTGCTCTCTCATCTCACATATACACACAGTATATACACTACTGCTCTCTCATCTCACATATACACACAGTATATACACCACTGCTCTCTCATCTCACATATACACACAGTATATACACTGCTCTCTCATCTCACATATACACACAGTATATACACTACTGCTCTCTCATCTCACATATACACACAGTATATACACTGCTCTCTCATCTCACATATACACACAGTATATACACTACTGCTCTCTCATCTCACATATACACACAGTATATACACTGCTCTCTCATCTCACATATACACACAGTATATACACTACTGCTCTCTCATCTCACATATACACACAGTATATACACTGCTCTCTCATCTCCCATATACACACAGTATATACACTACTGCTCTCTCATCTCACATATACACACAGTATATACACTACTGCTCTCTCATCTCACATATACACACAGTATATACACTACTGCTCTCTCATCTCACATATACACACAGTATATACACTGCTGCTCTCTCATCTCACATATACACACAGTAAATACACTACTGCTCTCTCATCTCACATATACACACAGTATATACACTACTGCTCTCTCATCTCACATATACACACAGTATATACACTACTGCTCTCTCATCTCACATATACACACAGTATATACACTACTGCTCTCTCATCTCACATATACACACAGTATATACACTGCTCTCTCATCTCACATATACACACAGTATATACACTACTGCTCTCTCATCTCACATATACACACAGTATATACACTGCTCTCTCATCTCCCATATACACACAGTATATACACTGCTCTCTCATCTCACATATACACACAGTATATACACCTACTGCTCTCTCTTCTCACATATACACACAGTATATACACTACTGCTCTCTCATCTCAAATATTCACACAGTATATACACTACTGCTCTCTCATCTCACATATACACACAGTATATACACTGCTCTCTCATCTCACATATACACACAGTATATACACTACTGCTCATCTCCAAAAATCTCATCTCACATATACACACAGTATATACACTGCCTCTCTCATCTCACATATACACACAGTATATACACTACTGCTCTCTCATCTCACATATACACACAGTATATACACTACTGCTCTCTCATCTCACATATACACACAGTATATACACTACTGCTCTCTCATCTCACATATACACACAGTATATACACTACTGCTCTCTCATCTCAAATATTCACACAGTATATACACTACTGCTCTCTCATCTCACATATACACACAGTATATACACTGCTCTCTCATCTCACATATACACACAGTATATACACTACTGCTCTCTCATCTCACATATACACACAGTATATACACTGCTCTCTCATCTCACATATACACACAGTATATACACTGCTCTCTCATCTCACATATACACACAGTATATACACTACTGCTCTCTCATCTCACATATACACACAGTATATACACTACTGCTCTCTCATCTCACATATACACACAGTATATACACTACTGCTCTCTCATCTCACATATACACACAGTATATACACTACTGCTCTCTCATCTCACATATACACACAGTATATACACTGCTCTCTCATCTCACATATACACACAGTATATACACTACTGCTCTCTCATCTCACATATACACACAGTATATACACTACTGCTCTCTCATCTCACATATACACACAGTATATACACTACTGCTCTCTCATCTCACATATACACACAGTATATACACTACTGCTCTCTCATCTCACATATACACACAGTATACTACACTACTGCTCTCTCATCTCACATTATACACACAGTATATACACTACCTGCTCTCTCATCTCACATATACACACAGTATATACACTACTGCTCTCTTCATCTCACATATACACACAGTATATACACTACTGCTCTCTCATCTCACATATACACACAGTATATACACTGCTCTCTCATCTCACATATACACACAGTATATACACTGCTCTCTCATCTCACATATACACACAGTATATACACTACTGCTCTCTCATCTCACATATACACACAGTATATACACTGCTCTCTCATCTCACATATACACACAGTATATACACTACTGCTCTCTCATCTCACATATACACACAGTATATACACTACTGCTCTCTCATCTCACATATACACACAGTATATACACTACTGCTCTCTCATCTCACATATACACACAGTATATACACCTGCTCTCTCATCTCACATATACACACAGTATATACACTGCTCTCTCATCTCACATATACACACAGTATATACACTACTGCTCTCTCATCTCACATATACACACAGTATATACACTGCTCTCTCATCTCACATATACACACAGTATATACACTACTGCTCTCTCATCTCACATATACACACAGTATATACACTGCTGCTCTCTCATCTCACATATACACACAGTAAATACACTACTGCTCTCTCATCTCACATACACACACAGTATATACACTACTGCTCTCTCATCTCACATATACACACAGTATATACACTACTGCTCTCTCATCTCACATATACACACAGTATATACACTACTGCTCTCTCATCTCACATATACACACAGTAAATACACTACTGTTCTATCATCTCACACACACAGTAAATACACTACTGCTCTATCATCTCACACACACACAGTAAATACACTACTGTTCTATCATCTCACACACACACAGTAAATACACTACTGTTCTATCATCTCACACACACACAGTAAATACACTACTGTTCTATCATCTCACACACACAGTAAATACACTACTGTTCTATCATCTCACACACACACAGTAAATACACTACTGCTCTATCATCTCACACACACACAGTAAATACACTACTGTTCTATCATCTCACACACACACAGTAAATACACTACTGTTCTATCATCTCACACACACACAGTAAATACACTACTGTTCTATCATCTCACACACACACAGTAAATACACTACTGTTCTATCATCTCACACACAGTAAATACACTACTGTTCTATCATCTCACACACACACAGTAAATACACTACTGTTCTATCATCTCACACACACACAGTAAATACACTACTGTTCTATCATCTCACACACACACAGTAAATACACTACTGCTCTATCATCTCACACACACACAGTAAATACACTACTGCTCTATCATCTCACACACACACAGTAAATACACTACTGTTCTATCATCTCACACACACACAGTAAATACACTACTGTTCTATCATCTCACACACACACAGTAAATACACTACTGTTCTATCATCTCACACACACACAGTAAATACACTACTGCTCTATCATCTCACACACACACACAGTAAATACACTACTGTTCTATCATCTCACACACACACAGTAAATACACTACTGTTCTATCATCTCACACACACACAGTAAATACACTACTGTTCTATCATCTCACACACACACAGTAAATACACTACTGTTCTATCATCTCACACACACACAGTAAATACACTACTGTTCTATCATCTCACACACACACAGTAAATACACTACTGTTCTATCATCTCACACACACACAGTAAATACACTACTGTTCTATCATCTCACACACACACAGTAAATACACTACTGTTCTATCATCTCACACACACACAGTAAATACACTACTGTTCTATCATCTCACACACACACAGTAAATACACTACTGTTCTATCATCTCACACACACACACAGTAAATACACTACTGTTCTATCATCTCACACACACACAGTAAATACACTACTGTTCTATCATCTCACACACACACAGTAAATACACTACTGTTCTATCATCTCACACACACACAGTAAATACACTACTGTTCTATCATCTCACACACACAGTAAATACACTACTGTTCTATCATCTCACACACACACAGTAAATACACTACTGTTCTATCATCTCACACACACACAGTAAATACACTACTGTTCTATCATCTCACACACACACAGTAAATACACTACTGTTCTATCATCTCACACACACACACAGTAAATACACTACTGCTCTATCATCTCACACACACACACAGTAAATACACTACTGTTCTATCATCTCACACACACACAGTAAATACACTACTGTTCTATCATCTCTCACACACACAGTAAATACACTACTGTTCTATCATCTCACACACACACACAGTAAATACACTACTGTTCTATCATCTCACACACACACAGTAAATACACTACTGTTCTATCATCTCACACACACACAGTAAATACACTACTGTTCTATCATCTCACACACACACAGTAAATACACTACTGTTCTATCATCTCACACACACACAGTAAATACACTACTGTTCTATCATCTCACACACACACAGTAAATACACTACTGTTCTATCATCTCACACACACACAGTAAATACACTACTGTTCTATCATCTCACACACACACAGTAAATACACTACTGTTCTATCATCTCACACACACAGTAAATACACTACTGTTCTATCATCTCACACACACACAGTAAATACACTACTGTTCTATCATCTCACACACACAGTAAATACACTACTGTTCTATCATCTCACACACACAGTAAATACACTACTGTTCTATCATCTCACACACACAGTAAATACACTACTGTTCTATCATCTCACACACACACAGTAAATACACTACTGCTCTATCATCTCACACACACACAGTAAATACACTACTGTTCTATCATCTCACACACACACAGTAAATACACTACTGTTCTATCATCTCACACACACACAGTAAATACACTACTGCTCTATCATCTCACACACACACAGTAAATACACTACTGTTCTATCATCTCACACACACACAGTAAATACACTACTGTTCTATCATCTCACACACACACAGTAAATACACTACTGTTCTATCATCTCACACACACACACACACAGTAAATACACTACTGTTCTATCATCTCACACACACAGTAAATACACTACTGTTCTATCATCTCACACACACAGTAAATACACTACTGTTCTATCATCTCACACACACAGTAAATACACTACTGTTCTATCATCTCACACACACACAGTAAATACACTACTGTTCTATCATCTCACACACACAGTAAATACACTACTGTTCTATCATCTCACACACACACACAGTAAATACACTACTGTTCTATCATCTCACACACACAGTAAATACACTACTGTTCTATCATCTCACACACACACAGTAAATACACTACTGTTCTATCATCTCACACACACACAGTAAATACACTACTGTTCTATCATCTCACACACACACAGTAAATACACTACTGTTCTATCATCTCACACACACACAGTAAATACACTACTGTTCTATCATCTCACACACACACAGTAAATACACTACTGTTCTATCATCTCACACACACACAGTAAATACACTACTGTTCTATCATCTCACACACACACAGTAAATACACTACTGTTCTATCATCTCACACACACACAGTAAATACACTACTGTTCTATCATCTCACACACACACACAGTAAATACACTACTGTTCTATCATCTCACACACACACAGTAAATACACTACTGTTCTATCATCTCACACACACACAGTAAATACACTACTGTTCTATCATCTCACACACACACAGTAAATACACTACTGTTCTATCATCTCACACACACACACAGTAAATACACTACTGTTCTATCATCTCACACACACACAGTAAATACACTACTGTTCTATCATCACACACACACACAGTAAATACACTACTGTTCTATCATCTCACACACACACAGTAAATACACTACTGCTCTATCATCTCACACACACACAGTAAATACACTACTGTTCTATCATCTCACACACACACAGTAAATACACTACTGCTCTATCATCTCACACACACACAGTAAATACACTACTGTTCTATCATCTCACACACACACAGTAAATACACTACTGTTCTATCATCTCACACACACACAGTAAATACACTACTGTTCTATCATCTCACACACACACAGTAAATACACTACTGTTCTATCATCTCACACACACACAGTAAATACACTACTGTTCTATCATCTCACACACACACAGTAAATACACTACTGTTCTATCATCTCACACACACACAGTAAATACACTACTGTTCTATCATCTCACACACACACAGTAAATACACTACTGTTCTATCATCTCACACACACACAGTAAATACACTACTGTTCTATCATCTCACACACACACACAGTAAATACACTACTGTTCTATCATCTCACACACACACAGTAAATACACTACTGTTCTATCATCTCACACACACACAGTAAATACACTACTGTTCTATCATCTCACACACACACAGTAAATACACTACTGTTCTATCATCTCACACACACACAGTAAATACACTACTGTTCTATCATCTCACACACACACACAGTAAATACACTACTGTTCTATCATCTCACACACACACAGTAAATACACTACTGTTCTATCATCTCACACACACACAGTAAATACACTACTGTTCTATCATCTCACACACACACAGTAAATACACTACTGTTCTATCATCTCACACACACACACACAGTAAATACACTACTGTTCTATCATCTCACACACACACAGTAAATACACTACTGTTCTATCATCTCACACACACACAGTAAATACACTACTGTTCTATCATCTCACACACACAGTAAATACACTACTGTTCTATCATCTCACACACACACACAGTAAATACACTACTGTTCTATCATCTCACACACACACAGTAAATACACTACTGTTCTATCATCTCACACACACACAGTAAATACACTACTGTTCTATCATCTCACACACACACAGTAAATACACTACTGTTCTATCATCTCACACACACACAGTAAATACACTACTGTTCTATCATCTCACACACACACAGTAAATACACTACTGTTCTATCATCTCACACACACACACACAGTATATACACTACTGCTCTCTCATCTCACATATACACACAGTATATACACTGCTCTCTCATCTCACATATACACACAGTATATACACTGCTCTCTCATCTCACATATACACACAGTATATACACTACTGCTCTCTCATCTCACAAATACACACAGTATATACACTACTGCTCTCTCATCTCACATATACACACAGTATATACACTACTGCTCTCTCATCTCACATATACACACAGTATATACACTACTGCTCTCTCATCTCACATATACACACAGTATATACACTACTGCTCTCTCATCTCACACACACACAGTAAATACACTACTGTTCTATCATCTCACACACACACACACAGTATATACACTACTGCTCTCTCATCTCACATATACACACAGTATATACACTACTGCTCTCTCATCTCACATATACACACAGTATATACACTACTGCTCTCTCATCTCACATATACACACAGTATATACACTACTGCTCTATCATCTCACACACACACAGTAAATACACTACTGCTCTATCATCTCACACACACACACAGTAAATACACTACTGCTCTATCATCTCACACACACACAGTAAATACACTACTGTTCTATCATCTCACACACACACACACAGTAAATACACTAGCTTCTATCATCTCACACACACACAGTAAATACACTACTGTTCTATCATCTCACACACACAGTAAATACACTACTGCTCTATCATCTCACACACACACAGTAAATACACTACTGCTCTATCATCTCACACACACACACAGTAAATACACTACTGTTCTATCATCTCACACACACACACAGTAAATACACTACTGTTCTATCATCTCACACACACAGTAAATACACTACTGTTCTATCATCTCACACACACACACAGTAAATACACTACTGTTCTATCATCTCACACACACACACAGTAAATACACTACTGTTCTATCATCTCACACACACAGTAAATACACTACTGTTCTATCATCTCACATATACACACAGTAAATACACTACTGCTCTCTCATCTCACATATACACACAGTATATACACTACTGCTCTCTCATCTCACATATACACACAGTATATACACCACTGCTCTCTCATCTCACATATACACACAGTATATACACTGTTGCTCCATCATCTCACATATACACACAGTATATACACCACTGCTCTCTCATCTCACATATACACACAGTATATACACTACTGCTCTCTCATCTCACATATACACACAGTATATACACTACTGCTCTCTCATCTCACATATACACACAGTATATACACTACTGCTCTCTCATCTCACATATACACACAGTATATTATATACTGCTCTCTCATCTCACATATACACACAGTATATACACTACTGCTCTCTCATCTCACATATACACACAGTATATACACTACTGCTCTCTCATCTCACATATACACACAGTATATACACTGCTCTCTCATCTCACATATACACACAGTATATACACTACTGCTCTCTCATCTCACATATACACACAGTATATACACTGCTCTCTCATCTCACATATACACACAGTATATACACTACTGCTCTCTCATCTCACATATACACACAGTATATACACTACTGCTCTCTCATCTCACATATACACACAGTATATACACTACTGCTCTCTCATCTCACATATACACACAGTATATACACTACTGCTCTCTCAACTCACATATACACACAGTATATACACTACTGCTCTCTCATCTCACATATACACACAGTATATACACTACTGCTCTCTCATCTCACATATACACACAGTATATACACTACTGCTCTCTCATCTCACATATACACACAGTATATACACTACTGCTCTCTCATCTCACATATACACTACTGCTCTCTCATCTCACATATACACTACTGCTCTCTCATCTCACATATACACTACTGCTCTCTCATCTCACATATACACACAGTATATACACTACTGCTCTCTCATCTCACATATACACTACTGCTCTCTCATCTCACATATACACTACTGCTCTCTCATCTCACATATACACACAGTATATACACTACTGCTCTCTCATCTCACATATACACTACTGCTCTCTCATCTCACATATACACACAGTATATACACTACTGCTCTCTCATCTCACATATACACTACTGCTCTCTCATCTCACATATACACACAGTATATACACTACTGCTCTCTCATCTCACATATACACACAGTATATACACTACTGCTCTCTCATCTCACATATACACACAGTATATACACTGCTGCTCACGTAGAAGGGACTTCTGACACTAACAAACAGCTCACCTTAGTCCGGGGAGATCACGCACACTTGCTGCAATCTCTTCTGCTTCAGGACACAATTTCTCTATGATTTCCAGAGGACCCCAGATTGTTTTATTAAAACTCAGAAAAGATTTTCTCACTGCAAATAGTAGAATTGCATAATTAATAAGTGCATAATAGAAAGACAATGCAATAACATTCTGACAAATGTATTTCCCCCCCCATAATTTCCAAGCCCCTGCATCATGTGAAAGCTATCAGCCAATCACAGACCAGTATACAAATACGGTATACACTCTTGCACATGCTCAGTCGTAGCTGGTGCCTCAGAAATTGTGCATATAACTGTATCATGTGACAGCCATAAGCCAATCACAGACTTAAACATATTACTTATACTTTTTGATAAAAGAAATAAATTGGAACGGCTCCTAATATTGCTGGCACTGAATCATGGAAGTTTAATTTTGACTTAAAGGGACAGTAAAATCAAAATTAAACTTTCATGATTCAGATAGGGCATGCAATTTTAAACAACTTTCCAATTTACTTTTATCATTAATCTTGGTTTGTTCTCTTGCGCCTAGATTACGAGTTTTTGTCGGTAAGACTTGCGGGGCTAACGAGCCTTTTTTTCTCACCGCTCACTTAAGACAACGCTGGTATTACGAGTTTTCTGCAAGCTGGCGTTAGCCTCAGAAAAGTGAGGGTTGAGCAAAATTTAGCTCCACATCTCACTTCAATACCAGCGCTGCTTAAGTGAGCGGTGAGCTGGCTAAACGTGCTTGTGCACAATTTCCTCATAGGAAACAATGGGGCTGAGACGGCTGGGAAAAAACCTAACACCTGCAAAAGCAGCGTTCAGCTCCTAACGCAGCCCCATTGTTTCCTATGGGAAAATACTTTTTATGTCTACACCTAACACCCTAACATGAACCCCAAGTCTAAACACCCCTAATCTTACACTTATTAACCCCTAATCTGCCCTGCTGCTCCGGACACCGCCGCCACCTACATTATACCTATGAACCCCTAATCGGCTGCCCCCAACACCGCCGCCACCTACATTATAGTTATTAACCCCTAATCTGCCGTCCCCAACACTATAATAAAGTTATTAACCCCTAAACCTAAGTCTAACCCTAACCCCCCCCTAATTTATTATATTATATATATATATATAATTTAAAAATTACTACAATTTAAATAAATTAATCCTATTTAAAACTAAATACTTACCTATAAAATAAACCCTAAGATAGCTACAATATAACTAATAGTTACATTGTAGGTAGTTTAGGGTTTATTTTTATTTTACAGGCAAGTTTGTATTTATTTTAACTAGGTACAATATTTAATAACTACCTAGTTAAAATAAAGACAAATTTACCTGTAAAATAAAACCTAACCTAAGTTACACTAACACCTAACACTACACTATAAATAAATTAATTAAATTAAACTAATTACAATAAAATAAAATAAAGTACAAAAAAACACTAAATTACAAAAAATAATAAAATAATTACAAGAATTTTAAACTAATTACATCTACTCTAATCCACCTAATAAAATAAAAAAGCCGCCCAAAATAATAAAAAGGGCCTTTTACGGGGCATTGCCCCAAAGTAATCAGCTCTTTTACCTGTAAAAAAAAAAAAATACAATAACCCACCACCCACCCAATCCCCCCTTAATAAAAACCTAACACTAACCCCTTGAAGATCACCCTACCTTGAGACGTCTTCACCTAGCCGGGCAGAAGTGATCCTCTAGACGGCCAGAAGTCTTCATCCAGGCGGCATCTTCTATCTTCATCCATCCGGATTGGGTCCAGCTGACGCAGAGCATCCTCTTCCAACGAAGTCCACTTGAAGGAAGGTTCCTTTTAAATGACGTCAGCCAAGATGGCGTCCCTTCAATTCTGATTGGCTGATAGAATTCTATCAGCCAATCGGAATTAAGGTAGGGAAAATCCTATTGGCTGATGCACTCAGCCAATAGAATTGAAGTTCAATCCTTTTGGCTGATCCAATCAGCCAATAGGATTGAGCTCGCATTCTATTGGCTGTTCCAATCTGATTGCATCAGCCAATAGGACTTTTCCTACCTTAATTCCGATTGGCTGATAGAATTCTATCAGCCAATCGGAATTGAAGGGACGCCATCTTGGATGACATCATTTAAAGGAACCTTCATTCTTCAAGTGGACTTCGTTGGAAGAGGATGTTCCGCGTCGGCTGGATTGAAGATGGACCGGCTCCGCTCCGGATGGATGAAGATAGAAGATGCCGCCTGGATGAAGACTTCTGGCCCTCTGGAGTATCACTTCTGTCCGGCTTCTTGGAGGACTTCGGCCCGGCTGGGTGAAGACGTCTCAAGGTAGGGTGATCTTCAAGGGGTCAGTTAGGTTTTATTAAGGGGGGAGGGTATTGTATTTTTTTTTTTACAGGTAAAAGAGCTGATTACTTGGGACAATGCCCTGCAAAAGGCCCTTTTAAGGGTTATTTGTAATTAAGTATAGGGTAGGGATTTTTTATTATTTTCGGGGGCTTTTTATTTTATTAGGGGGATTAGATTAGGTGTAATTAGTTTAAAAAAATTATAATTTTTTTTTATTCTCTGTAATTTAGTGGTTGTTGTTTTCCTAATTTAGTTTAATTTAATTGTAGTTAGTTTAGTTAATGAATTTAATTATAGTGTAGTGTTAGGTGTAATTGTAACTTAGGTTAGGGTTTATTTTGCAGGTAAATTTGTACTTATTTTAGCTAGGTAGTTATTAAATAGTTAATAACTATTTAATAACTATTGTACCTAGTTAAAATAAATACAAACTTGCCTGTAAAATAAAAATAAATCCTAAGATAGCAACAATGTAGATATTAGTTATATTGTAGCTAGCTTAGGGTTTATTTCATAGGTAAGTATTTAGTTTTAAATAGGAATTATTTAGTTAATTGTAGTAATTTTATTTAGTTTTATTTAAATTATATTTAAGTTAGGGGGGGTTAGGGTTAGACTTAGGTTTAGGGGTTAATACATTTAATATAGTGGCGGCGACGTTGGGGGCGGCAGATTAGGGGTTAATAAATGTAGGTAGGTGTCGGCGATGCTAGGAACGGCAGATTAGGGGTTAATAATATTTAACTAGTGTTTGCGAGGTGGGAGTGCGGCGGTTTAGGGGTTAATATATTTATTAAAGTGGCTGCGATGTCCGGTCAGCAGATTAGGGGTTAAAAAATGTATTTAAGTGTTTGCAATGTGGGGGGGCCCCACATCGCAAACACTTAAATACATTTCGCATTTAAAAGTCAGTAGTTAAGAGTTCTATGGGCTAACGCCGTAACATAAAACTCTTAACTACTGACTTTTAAATGCGGTAGGAGTCTTGCCAGGAGAGGGTCTACCGCTCACTTTTTCCAAGACTCGTAATACTGGCGTTAGGAAAATACCATTGAAAAGAGAGGCTACGCAATTGACGTAAGGGGATTTGCGGTATGCTCGAGTCGCGGAAAAAAAGTGAGCGGTACACCTGTACCTGTCACTCGTAAAACCAGCGGGCGTTAAAAAGCAGCGTTGGGACCCCTCAACGCTGCTTTATAAGGCTAACGCAAGACTCGTAATATAGGTGTTTGTATTCTTTGTTGAAAGCTAAACCTAGTTGGGCTCATATTCTAATTTCTTAGCCCTTGAAGGCTGCCTCTTGTCTGAATGCATTTGGCAATTTTTCACAGCTAGAGGGCGTTAGTTCATGTGTGCCATATAGATAACACTGTTCTCACTCACGTGCACTAGTCAGAAAGTGCTAGTTCATGTGTGCCATATAGAGAACATAGCGCTATCTAGCTGTAGTACATGTAAGTGAGCACAATTTCATGTGTGCCACATAGATAACATTGTGCTCACTCCAATGGAGTTATGCATGAACCAGTACTGATTGGCTAAATTAAACGTTTGTAAATAGCACTGAGATAAGGGGCAGTCTGCAGAGGTTTAGATACAAGGTAATCACAAAGGTAATAAGGGTATTAATATAACTGAGATAAGGGGCAGAATGCAGAGGCTTAGATACAAGGTAATCACAAAGGTAATAAGGGTATTATAACAGTGTTGGTTATGCAAAACTGGGTAATGAGTAATAAAAGGGATTAGCTATCATTCTAAACAATAAACATTTTCAAGTAGACTGTCCCTTTAAGTGTAACGTAGTATTAGCTGCAGAGTCTGATACTAGAGTACTGAGTATACACTGTTCTATATGTAACAGACACACATGACCAAAGAACTTATAGCCCAACCCGCCGCTCTATCATCTCACACAGACCCAGTATATACACTGCCGCTCTATCATCTCACACAGACCCGCTATATACACTGCCGCTCTATCATTTCACACAGACCCGGTATATACACTGCCGCTCTATCATCTCACACAGACCCGGGATATATACACCGCTCTATCATCTCACACAGACCCAGTATATACACCGCTGCACTATCATCTCACACAGACCCAGTATATACACTGCCGCTCTATCATCTCACACACACACAGTAAATACACTACTGTTCTATCATCTCACACACACACAGTAAATACACTACTGTTCTATCATCTCACACACACACAGTAAATACACTACTGTTCTATCATCTCACACCACAAACAAAGTAAATACAATACTGTTCTATCATCTCACACACACACACAGTAATTACACATACTGTTCTTTTCATCTCACACACACACACAGTAAATACAATACTGTTCTATATCTCACACACACACAGTATATACATACGGTTCTATCATCTCTCTCACACACAGTAAATACATCTACTGTTATATCATCTCACACACACAGTAAATACACTACTGTTCTATCAATCTCACACACACAGTAAATACACTACTGTTCTATCATCTCACAAACACACTAGTAAATACACTACTGTTCTATCATCTCACACACACACAGTAAATACACTACTGTTTCTATCATCTCATCACACACACAGTAAATACACTACTGTTCTATCATCACACACACACAGTAAATACACTACTGTTCTATCATCTCACACACACACACAGTAAATACACTACTGTTCTATCATCTCACACACACACACACAGTAAATACACTACTGTTCTATCATCTCACACACACACAAACACACACAGTAAATACACTACTGTTCTATCATCTCACACACACACACAGTAAATACACTACTGTTCTATCATCTCACACACACACAGTAAATACACTACTGTTCTATCATCTCACACACACACACACAGTAAATACACTACTGTTCTATCATCTCACACACACACAGTAAATACACTACTGTTCTATCATCTCACACACACACAGTAAAACACTACTGTTCTATCATCTCACACACACACACAGTAAATACACTACTGTTCTATCATCTCACACACACAGTAAATACACTACTGTTCTATCATCTCACACACACACAGTAAATACACTACTGTTCTATCATCTCACACACACACAGTAAATACACTACTGTTCTATCATCTCACACACACACACAGTAAATACACTACTGTTCTATCATCTCACACACACACACAGTAAATACACTACTGTTCTATCATCTCACACACACTGA
>NC_069507.1:4732581-4780081 GCF_027579735.1 Bombina bombina
AAATACACTACTGCTTCTTATCATCTCACACACACTCACAGTAAATACACTACTGTTCTATCATCTCACACACACAGTAAATACACTACTGCTCTCTCATCTCACACACAGTAAATACACTACTGCTCTATCATCTCACACACACACAGTAAATACACTACTGTTCTATCATCTCACACACACAGTAAATACACTACTGTTCTATCATCTCACACACACACAGTAAATACACTACTGTTCTATCATCTCACACACACACAGTAAATACACTACTGTTCTATCATCTCACACACACAGTAAATACACTACTGTTCTATCATCTCACACACACATAAATACACTACTGTTCTATCATCTCACACACACAGTAAATACACTACTGTTCTATCATCTCACACACACAGTAAATACACTACTGTTCTATCATCTCACACACACACAAACACACAAACACACACACACAGTAAATACACTGCTGTTCTCTCATCTCACACACACAGTAAATACACTACTGTTCTATAATCTCACACACACACACAGTAAATACACTACTGTTCTATCATCTCACACACACACAGTAAATACACTACTGCTCTATCATCTCACACACACAGTAAATACACTACTGTTCTATCATCTACCACAACACAGTAAATACACTACTGTTCTATCATCTCACACACACACACACAGTAAATACACTACTGTTCTATCATCTCACACACACACACACAGTAAATACACTACTGTTCTATCATCTCACACACACACACAGTAAATACACTACTGTTCTATCATCTCACACACACAGTAAATACACTACTGTTCTATCATCTCACACACACACACAGTAAATACACTACTGTTCTATCATCTCTCACACACACAGTAAATACACTACTGTTCTATCATCTCACACACACAGTAATACACTATGTTCTATATCTCACACACACACAGTAAATACACTACTGTTCATCATCTCACACACACACACAACACACACAACACAGTAAATACACTACTGTTCTCATCTCACACACACACACAGTAAATACCTACTGTTTCATCTCACACACACACACAGTAAATACACTACTGTTCTATCATCTCACACACACAGTAAATACACTACTGTTCTATCATCACACACAGTAAATACACTACTGTTCTATCATCTCACACACACACACTAAATACACTACTGTTCTATCATCTCACACACACACACAGTAAATACACTACTGTTCTATCATCTCACACACACAGTAAATACACTACTGTTCTATCATCTCACACACACACAGTAAATACACTACTGTTCTATCATCTCACACACACACAGTAAATACACTAGTCTATCATCTCACACACACACACAGTAAATACACTACTGTTCTATCATCTCACACACACACAGTAAATACACTACTGTTCTATCATCTCACACACACACAGTAAATACACTACTGTTCTATCATCTCACACACAGTAAATACACTACTGTCTATATCTCACACACACAGTAATACACTACTGTTCTATCATCTCACACACACACACAGTAAATACACTACTGTTCTATCATCTCACACACACACACACAGTAAATACACTACTGTTCTATCATCACACACACACAGTAAATACACTACTGTTCTATCATCACACACACACACACAGTAAATACACTACTGTTCTATCATCTCACACACACAGTAAATACACTACTGTTCTATCATCTCACACACACAGTAAATACACTACTGCTCTATCATCTCACACACAGTAAATACACTACTGTTCTATCATCTCACACACACAGTAAATACACTACTGTTCTATCATCTCACACACACACAGTAAATACATACTGTTCTATCATCTCACACACACACAGTAATACACTACTGTTCTATCATCACACACACACACAGTAAATACACTACTGTTCTATCATCTCACACACACACAGTAAATACACTTCTGTTCTATCATCTCACTCACAGTAAATACACTACTGTTCTATCATCTCACACACACACAGTAAATACACTACTGTTCTATCATCTCACACACACACACAGTAAATACACTACTGTTCTATCATCTCACACACACACAGTAAATACACTACTGTTCTATCATCTCACACACACAGTAAATACACTACTGCTCTATCATCTCACACACACAGTAAATACACTACTGTTCTATCATCTCACACACACACACTAAATACACTACTGTATCATCACACACACACACACACACTATACCTCACTCAACATCTCACACACAGTAAATACACACGTTCTATCAACTCACACACACACACAGTAAATACACTACTGTTCTATCATCTCACACACACACACAGTAAATACACTACTGTTCTATCATCTCACACACACACACAGTAAATACACTACTGTTCTATCATCTCACACACACAGTAAATACACTACTGTTCTATCATCTCACACACACCACACACAGTAAATTACACTACTGTTCTAATCATCTTCACACACACACCAGTAAATACTACTACTGTTCTAGTCATCTCGACATACACACAGTAAATTACACTACTGCTCTATCATCTCACACACACAGTAAATCACTACTGTTCTATCAGTCTCACACTCACACACAGTAATACACTTCTGTTCTAGTCATCACTACACCACAGTAAATACACTACTATCTATCATTCTTCACACACACACAGTAACATACACTACTGTTCTATCATCTCACACACACAGTAAATACACTCTGCTCTATCATCTCACACACACAGTAAATACACTACTGTTCTATCATCTCACACACACACACAGTAAATACACTACTGTTCTATCATCTCACACACACACAGTAAATACACTACTGTTCTATCATCTCACACACACACAGTAAATACACTACTGTTCTATCATCTCACACACACACAAAAAACACTACTGTTCTAACATCTCACACACACACAGTAAATACACTACTGCTCTATCATCTCACACACACACAGTAAATACACTACTGTTCTCTCATCTCACACACACACAGTAAATACACTACTGTTCTATCATCACACACACACACAGTAAATACACTACTGTTCTATCATCTCACACACACACACAGTAAATACACTACTGTTCTATCATCTCCACACACACAGTAATACACTACTGCCTCTCATCTCACACACACACAGTAAATACACTACTGTTCTATCATCACACACACACACAGTAAATACACACTACTGTTCTATCATCTCACACACACACAGTAAATACACTACTGCTCTAATCATCTCACACACACACAGTAAATACACTACTGTTCTATCATCTCACACACCACAGTAAATACACTACTGTTCATATCATCTCACACACACACAGTAAATACACTACTGTTCTATCATCATCACACACACACAGTAAATACACTACTGTTCTCTCATCTCACACCACCACACAGTAAATACACTACTGTTCTATCATCTCACACACACACACAGTAAATACACCTACTGCTCATCACTACACCACACACACAGTAAAATACACTACTGTCTATCATCTCACACACACAAGCTAAAATACACTACTGCTCTATCATCTCACACACACACACAGCTAAATACACTACTGTATCTATCATCTCACACACACACAGTAAATACACTACTGTTCTATCATCTCACACACACAACAGTAAATACACTACTGTTCTCTCAACACACACAGTAAATACACTACTGTTCTATCATCACACACAGTAAATACACTACTGTTCTATCATCACACACACACACAGTAAATACACTACTGTTCTATCATCACACACACACAGTAAATACACTACTGTTCTATCATCTCACACACACAGTAAATACACTACTGTTCTATCATCTCACACACACACAGTAAATACACTACTGCTCTATCATCTCAGACACACAGTAAATACACACTGCTTCTATCATCTCACACACACAGTAAATACACCTATGTTCTATCATCTCACACACACACAGTAAATACACTACCTGTTCTATCATCTCACACACACACAGCTAAATACACCTACTAGCTCTATCATCTCACCACACACACAGTAAATACACTACTGTTCTATCATCTCACACACACACAGTAAATACACTACTGTTCTATCATCTCTCACACACACCCAGTAAATACACTACTGTTCTATCATCTCTCTCACACACCCAGTAAATACACTACTGTTCTATCATCTCACACACACACAGTAAATACACTACTGTTCTATCATCTCACACACACACAGTAAATACACTACTGCTCTATCATCTCACACACACAGTAAATACACTACTGTTCTATCATCTCACACACACAAGTAGATTACACTACTGTTCTTCATCTCACACACACAGTATATACACTACTGTTCTATCATCTCACACACACAGTAATACACTACTGCTCTATCATCTCACAACACACAGTAAATACACTACTGTCTATCATCTCACACACACACAGTATAATACACTACTGTTCTAAATCTCACACACAGTAAAATACACTACTGTTCTATCATCTCACACACACAGTATATACACTACTGTTCTATTCATCTCACACACACAGTATATAATACTAATGCTTCTATCATCTACACACACACTGTAATACACTACTGTTCTATCATCTCATCACACACACACAGTAAAATACCCTACTGTTCTATCATCTCAACACACACACACAGTAAATACACATCTTCTGTCTATCATCTACACACAAGTAAATACAACTACTGTTCTATCATCTCACACAACGAACAACACCACACAGTAATACACTACTGTTACCTATCTATCTCACACACACACGACACAGTAAATACTCTACTGTACTACCTCATCTCACACACTCACAGTAAAAACTCTACTGTTCTATCATCTCACACACACACACAGTAAATACACTACTGTTCTATCATCTCACACACACACAGTAAATACACTACTGTTCTATCATCTCACACACACACAGTAAATACACTACTGTTCTATCATCACACACACACAGTAAATACACTACTGTTCTATCATCACACACACACAGTAAATACACTACTGTTCTATCATCTCACACACACACAGTAAATACACTACTGTTCTATCATCACACACACACAGTAAATACACTACTGCTCTATCATCTCACACACACACACACAGTAAATACACTACTGTTCTATCATCTCACACACACACAGTAAATACACTACTGTTCTATCATCTCACACACACACACACAGTAAATACACTACTGTTCTATCATCTCACACACACACACAGTAAATACACTACTGTTCTATCATCCTCTCACACACAGTAAATACACTACTGTTCTATCATCTCACACACACACAGTAAATACACTACTGTTCTATCATCTCACACACACACACATAAATACACTACTGTTCTATCATCATCTCACACACACAGTAAATACACTACTGTTCTATCATCTCACACACACAAGTAAATACACTACTGTTTCTATCATCTCACACACACAGTAAATACACTACTGTTCTATCATCTCACACACACACAGTAAATACACTACTGTTCTATCATCTCACACACACACAGTAAATACACTACTGTCTATCATCTCACACACACACAGTAAATACACTACTGTTCTATCATCTCACACACACACAGTAAATACACTACTGTTCTATCATCTCACACACACACAGTAAATACACTACTGTCTAATCATCCACTCACACACACAGTAAATACACTACTCTGCTCTATCATCACACACACACACAGTAAAATACTACTGTTCTATCATCTCACACACACAGTAAATACACTACTGTTCTATCATCTCACACACACACAGTAAATACACTACTGTTCTATCATCTCACACACACACAGTAAATACACTACTGATATCATCTCACACACACACAGTAAATACACTACTGTTCTATCATCTCACACACACAGTAAATACACTACTGTTCTCTCATCTCACACACACACACAGTAAATACACTACTGTTCTATCATCTCACACACACACAGTAAATACACTACTGTTCTATCATCTCACACACACACACACACAGTAAATACACTACTGTTCTATCATCTCACACACACACAGTAAATACACTACTGTTCTATCATCTCACACACACACAGTAAATACACTACTGTTCTATCATCTCACACACACACACACACACAAACACACAAACACACACACACAGTAAATACACTACTGTTCTATCATCTCACACACACACACACACAGTAAATACACTACTGTTCTATCATCACACACACACAGTAAATACACTACTGTTCTATCATCACACACACACAGTAAATACACTACTGTTCTATCATCTCACACACACACACATAAATACACACACTGCTCTATCATCTCACACACACACACAGTAAATACACTACTGTTCTATCATCTCACACACACACACAGTAAATACACTACTGTTCTATCATCTCACACACAGTAAAATACAACTACTGTTCTATCACTCACACACACACACAGTAAATAACTAACGTTCTATCCATCTCACACACACACACAGTAAATACACTACTGTTCTATCATCTCACACACACACACAGTAAATACACTACTGTTCTATCATCTCACACACACACACACACAGTAAATACACTACTGTTCTATCATCTCACACACACAGTAAATACACTAATACTCTATCATCTCACACACACACAGTAAATACACTACTGTTCTATCATCTCACACACACAGTAAATACACTACTGTTCTATCATCTCACACACACAGTAAATACACTACTGTTCTATCATCTCACACACACACAGTAAATACACTACTGTTCTATCATCTCACACACACACACACACACACACAAACACACAAACACACAAACACACACACAGTAAATACACTACTGTTCTCACACACACACAGTAAATACACTACTGTTCTATCATCTCACACACACACACAGTAAATACACTACTATCTATCACTCACACACACACCAGTAAATACACTACTGTTCTATCATCTCACACACACACAGTAAATACACTACTGTTCTATCATCTCACACACACACACAGTAAATACACTACTGTTCTATCATCACACACACAGTAAATACACTACTGTTCTATCATCTCACACACACACACACACAGTAAATACACTACTGTTCTATCATCTCACACACACAGTAAATACACTACTGTTCTATCATCTCACACACACAGTAAATACACTACTGTTCTATCATCTCACACACACAGTAAATACACTACTGTTCTATCATCTCACACACACACAGTAAATACACTACTGTTCTATCATCTCACACACACACACAGTAAATACACTACTGTTCTATCATCTCACACACACACACACAGTAAATACACTACTGTTCTATCATCTCACACACACACAGTAAATACACTACTGTTCTACTATCATCTCACACACACACACAAAAATACACTACTGTTCTATCATCTCACACACACACAGTAAATACACTACTGTTCTATCATCTCACACACACACAGTAAATACACTACTGTTCTATCATCTCACACACACACACACACACAAACACACAAACACACACACACAGTAAATACACTACTGTTCTATCATCACACACACACAGTAAATACACTACTGTTCTCTCATCACACACAGTAAATACACTACTGTTCTATCATCACACACACACACAGTAAATACACTACTGTTCTATCATCACACACACACAGTAAATACACTACTGTTCTATCATCTCACACACACACAGTAAATACACTACTGTTCTATCATCTCACACACACACAGTAAATACACTACTGTTCTCTCACACACACAGTAAATACACTACTGTTCTATCATCACACACACACACAGTAAATACACTACTGTTCTTCATCTCACACACACAGTAAATACACTACTGTTCTATCATCTCACACACACACAGTAAATACACTACTGTTCTATCATCTCACACACACACAGTAAATACACTACTGTTCTATCATCTCACACACACAGTAAATACACTACTGTTCTATCATCTCTCACACACACACAGTAAATACACTACTGTTCTATCATCTCACACACACAGTAAATACACTACTGTTCTATCATCTCACACACACACACAGTAAATACACTACTGTTCTATCATCTCACACACACAGTAAATACACTACTGTTCTATCATCTCACACACAGTAAATACACTACTGTTCTATCATCTCACACACACACAGTAAATACACTACTGTTCTATCATCTCACACACACACACAAACACACACACACAGTAAATACACTACTGTTCTATCATCTCACACACACACAGTAAATACACTACTGTTCTCTCATCTCACACACACACAGTAAATACACTACTGTTCTATCATCTCACACACACACAGTAAATACACTACTGTTCTATCATCTCACACACACACAGTAAATACACTACTGTTCTATCATCTCACACACACACACAGTAAATACACTACTGTTCTATCATCACACACACAGTAAATACAC
Source organism: Bombina bombina (assembly GCF_027579735.1). Lineage (NCBI taxonomy): Eukaryota > Metazoa > Chordata > Amphibia > Anura > Bombinatoridae > Bombina > Bombina bombina. The sequence goes on from NC_069507.1 coordinate 4,741,257, forward strand.
TACTGTTCTATCATCTCACACACAGTAAATACACTACTGTTCTATCATCTCACACACAGTAAATACACTACTGTTCTATCATCTCACACACACACAGTAAATACACTACTGTTCTATCATCTCACACACACACACAGTAAATACACTACTGTTCTATCATCTCACACACAGTAAATACACTACTGTTCTATCATCTCACACACACAGTAAATACACTACTGTTCTATCATCTCACACACACAGTAAATACACTACTGTTCTATCATCTCACACACACACACAGTAAATACACTACTGCTCTATCATCTCACACACACACAGTAAATACACTACTGTTCTATCATCTCACACACACACACAGTAAATACACTACTGTTCTATCATCTCACACACACAGTAAATACACTACTGTTCTATCATCTCACACACACACAGTAAATACACTACTGTTCTATCATCTCACACACACACACAGTAAATACACTACTGTTCTATCATCTCACACACACACAGTAAATACACTACTGTTCTATCATCTCACACACACAGTAAATACACTACTGTTCTATCATCTCACACACACAGTAAATACACTACTGCTCTCTCATCTCACACACACACACAGTAAATACAATACTGTTCTATCATCTCACACACACACACACACAGTAAATACACTACTGTTCTATCATCTCACACACACACAGTAAATACACTACTGTTCTATCATCTCACACACACAGTAAATACACTACTGTTCTATCATCTCACACACACAGTAAATACACTACTGTTCTATCATCTCACACACACAGTAAATACACTACTGTTCTATCATCTCACACACACACAGTAAATACACTACTGTTCTATCATCTCACACACACACAGTAAATACACTACTGTTCTATCATCTCACACACACACAGTAAATACACTACTGTTCTATCATCTCACACACACACAGTAAATACACTACTGTCTATCATCTCACACACACACAGTAAATACACTACTGTTCTATCATCTCACACACACACACAGTAAATACACTACTGTTCTATCATCTCACACACACACAGTAAATACACTACTGTTCTATCATCTCACACACACACACAGTAAATACACTACTGTTCTATCATCTCACACACACACAGTAAATACACTACTGTTCTATCATCTCACACACACACACAGTAAATACACTACTGTTCTATCATCTCACACACACACAGTAAATACACTACTGTTCTATCATCTCACACACAGTAAATACACTACTGTTCTATCATCTCACACACACAGTAAATACACTACTGTTCTATCATCTCACACACACACAGTAAATACACTACTGTTCTATCATCACACACACACACAGTAAATACACTACTGTTCTATCATCTCACACACACACACAGTAAATACACTACTGCTCTATCATCTCACACACACACAGTAAATACACTACTGTTCTATCATCTCACACACACACACAGTAAATACACTACTGTTCTATCATCTCACACACACACAGTAAATACACTACTGTTCTATCATCTCACACACACACACAGTAAATACACTACTGTTCTATCATCTCACACACACACAGTAAATACACTACTGTTCTATCATCTCACACACACACACAGTAAATACACTACTGTTCTATCATCTCACACACACAGTAAATACACTACTGTTCTATCATCTCACACACACAGTAAATACACTACTGTTCTATCATCTCACACACACACAGTAAATACACTACTGTTCTATCATCTCACACACACAGTAATACACTACTGTTCTATCATCTCACACACACACACAGTAAATACACTACTGTTCTATCATCTCACACACACACACAGTAAATACACTACTGTTCTATCATCTCACACACACACACAGTAAATACACTACTGTTCTATCATCTCACACACACACAGTAAATACACTACTGTTCTATCATCTCACACACACAGTAAATACACTACTGTTCTATCATCTCACACACACAGTAAATACACTACTGTTCTATCATCTCACACACACAGTAAATACACTACTGTTCTATCATCTCACACACACAGTAAATACACTACTGTTCTATCATCTCACACACACACAGTAAATACACTACTGTTCTATCATCACACACACACAGTAAATACACTACTGTTCTATCATCTCACACACACACACTACTGTTCTATCATCTCACACACACACAGTAAATACACTACTGCTCTATCATCTCACACACACACAGTAAATACACTACTGTTCTATCATCACACACACACAGTAAATACACTACTGCTCTATCATCTCACACACACACTAGTAAATACACTACGTTCTATCATCTCACACACACACACAGTAAATACACCTACTGTTCTATCATCTCCACACACACACACAGTAATACACTACTGTTCTATCATCACACACACAGTAAATACACTACTGTTCTATCATCTCACACACAGTAAATACACTACTGTACTATCATCTCACTCACAGTAAATACACTACTGTTCTATCATCTCACACTCTCACAGTAAATACATTATACTGTTCCTATCATCTCACACACACACACAGTAAATACACTACTGTTCTATCATCTCACACTACAGTAAATACACTACTGTTCTATCATCTCACACCACAGTAATTACACTACTGTCTATCATCTCACACACACAGTAAAATCACTACTACTGTTCTATCATCCTCACACACACACACAGTAAATACACTACTGCTCTATCACTCACACACACACAGTAAATACACTACTGTTCTATCATCTCACACACACACAACAGTAATACGTCTATGTTTCATCATCTCATCACACTCAGGAAATACACTACTGTTCTATCATCTCACACACACACACAGTAAATACACTACTGTACTATCATCTCACACACACACACAGTAAATACACTGACTGTTCTAACTCATCTCACACACCACAGTAAATACACTACTGTTCTATCATCTCACACACACAGTAAATACACTACTCTCTATCAATCTCACACACACAGTATATACACTACTGCTCTCTCACTCTACACACACAACACAGTAAATACACTACTGTTCTATCATCTCACACACACACACAGTAAATACACTACTGTTCTATCATCTCACACACACACAGTAAATCACTACTGTTCTACTCATTCTACACACACACACAGTAAATACAACTACTGTTCTATCATCTCACAACACACTCAGTAACTACCACTACTGTTCTATCATCTCACACACACAGTAAATACACTACATGCTCTATCATCTCCACACACACAGTATATTACACTACTGCTCTCTCATCTCACACCACACACAGTAAATATACACTACTGTTCTATCATCTCACACACACACACAGGTAAATGACCACTACTGTTCTCTATCATCTCACACACACACAGTAAATACACTACTGTTCTATCATCTCACACACCACACAGTAAATACACTACTGTTCTATCATCTCACACCACACACAGTAAATACAATACTGTTCTATCATCTCACACAACACACAGTAAATACACTACTGTTCTATCATCTCACCACACACACAGTAAATACACTACTGTTCTATCATCACACACTACACACAGTAAATACACTACTGTTCTATTCATCTCACCACACAGTAAATACACTACTGTTCTATCATCTCACAACAGTAAATACACTACTGTTCTATCATCTCACACACAGTAAATACACTACTGTTCTATCATCTCACCAACACACAGTAATACACTACTGTTCTATCATCTCACACACACACAAACACACAAACACACACACACAGTAAATACACTACTGTTCTATCATCTCACACACACACACACAGTAAATACACTACTGTTCTATCATCTCACACACACACACAGTAAATACACTACTGTTCTATCATCTCACACACACACACACACACACACAGTAAATACACTACTGTTCTATCATCTCACACACACACAGTAAATACACTACTGTTCTATCATCTCACACACACACACAGTAAATACACTACTGTTCTATCATCTCACACACACACAGTAAATACACTACTGTTCTATCATCTCACACACACACACAGTAAATACACTACTGTTCTATCATCTCACACACACACACAGTAAATACACTACTGTTCTATCATCTCACACACACACAGTAAATACACTACTGTTCTATCATCTCACACACACACACAGTAAATACACTACTGCTCTCTCATCTCACACACACACAGTAAATACACTACTGTTCTATCATCTCACACACACACAGTAAATACACTACTGTTCTATCATCTCACACACACAGTAAATACACTACTGTTCTATCATCTCACACACACACACAGTAAATACACTACTGTTCTATCATCTCACACACACACACAGTAAATACACTACTGTTCTATCATCTCACACACACACACAGTAAATACACTACTGTTCTATCATCTCACACACACACACAGTAAATACACTACTACTCTATCATCTCACACACACACACAGTAAATACACTACTGTTCTATCATCTCACACACACAGTAAATACACTACTGTTCTATCATCTCACACACACACACAGTAAATACACTACTGCTCTATCATCTCACACACACACAGTAAATACACTACTGCTCTATCATCTCACACACACAGTAAATACACTACTGTTCTCTCATCTCACACACACACAGTAAATACACTACTGTTCTATCATCTCACACACAGTAAATACACTACTGTTCTATCATCTCACACACACAGTAAATACACTACTGTTCTATCATCTCACACACACACAGTAAATACACTACTGCTCTCTCATCTCACACACACACAGTAAATACACTACTGTTCTATCATCTCACACACACACAGTAAATACACTACTGCTCTCTCATCTCACACACACACAGTAAATACACTACTGTTCTATCATCTCACACACACACACAGTAAATACACTACTGTTCTATCATCTCACACACACACAGTAAATACACTACTGTTCTATCATCTCACACACACACAGTAAATACACTACTGTTCTATCATCTCACACACACACACAGTAAATACACTACTGCTCTATCATCTATTTAGGATCATACTTTGTATATTCCTGTGCATCTACTACACTCATACCTTATTATGTAACTTTACCTTTAAGTCCATGTTTCAAGCAATGCTCCATAACAACAAAAAACTGCTGTAGAGGGGGGTAATCTGAATCCAGGCTGCGTCCAAAACTCAGTGCAGACTCAATGAGACCCTTTATGCTCAGCTTGGCCATGTTTAGCAGGTTTGTTCGTTCCACGGAGGCTGGGTCCCTTACAGCTGAAACAGAACCAAGTATGAATATTATCTGCCGCCCTATATATGTGACCCCATCAATATGTCCTTCCTGTTTAACTGACATATCTGATGGTCATCGCTCAGAGAGAAAAGGAAAAAACTGTCACCCCACTCCTCAGATCCCAGAGAGAGGAGATAGAGACCACAGACAGAGGGACACAAGGAAGGGGGGGGGGGAGATGGAAGGGGGGGGGGGGAGATAGAAGGAAGAGGGGGGGGAGAGAGTTGGAAGGAAGAGGGGGGGGGAGTTGGAAGGAAGAGGGGGGGGGGAGTTAGAGAGGGAGCTGGGCATTGGGGGAGGCATAGAAAGGTGTCTGGGCCACATATGGGGAGGGGAGGCATAGGCCATGGGGGACAGAGAGCCTTCTGATACGCACCTGGCTGTGACACCACTGCGGCAGTGATATGTGACACCCAGTGTGACGGGTTCTTCTGTATGACAAACTGCGCCATGTTACAAATCTAAGGATGAGGAGAAGAAATAATGATATTAATTGGGTATTGTCCTTGTGCCATTAAAGGGATGTTAAACAGTAAATTATTCAGCACAAACATTAGACTTACAATAATATGTAGATTTATTTGTACACTTATATTACTTGTTTAAAGGAATAGTTTAGTCAAAATTAAACTTCCATGATTTAGATATAGTAGCAATTTTAAGCAATAATCAAATTTTCTTTGTTTTCTTGGTATCTTTATTTTTAAAAAACAAGAATGTAAGCCTAGAAGCCGGCCCATTTTGGTTCAGCACCTGGGTAGCACTTTCTAATTGGTGTCTAAATGTAGCTATCAATCAGCAACCACTACCCAATGGGCCGGCTCCAAAGCTTACATTCAAATAAAGATACCAAGAGAACGAAAAAAAATTGATAAGAGGAGTAAATTGGAAAGTTGCTTAAAATTGCTGCTTTATCTAAATTGTGAAAGTTTAATTTTGACGACTGTCCCTTTAAGTATTGAAGCTGTAAGTGTAAAGGCTTAGTTTCTATAAATGAATGGGCGCCATGTTTGAGCTATTTTAATATTTATCTCTCTCTTCTGCTGGGACAGACAGACAGACATAACTGCTGGGATAGACAGACAGACATAACTGCTGGGATAGACAGACAGACATAACTGCTGGGATAGACAGACAGACATAACTGCTGGGATAGACAGACAGACAGACATAACTGCTGGGATAGACAGACAGACATAACTGCTGGGATAGACAGACAGACATAACTGCTGGGATAGACAGACAGACATAACTGCTGGGATAGACAGACAGAAATAACTGCTGGGATAGAGAGACAGACATAACTGCTGGGATAGAGAGACAGACATAACTGCTGGGATAGAGAGACAGACATAACTGCTGGGATAGAGAGACAGACATAGCTGCTGGGATAGAGAGACAGACATAGCTGCTGGGATAGAGAGACAGACATAGCTGCTGGGATAGAGAGACAGACATAGCTGCTGGGATAGAGAGACAGACATAGCTGCTGGGATAGAGAGACAGACATAGCTGCTGGGATAGAGAGACAGACATAGCTGCTGGGATAGAGAGACAGACATAGCTGCTGGGATAGAGAGACAGACATAGCTGCTGGGATAGAGAGACAGACATAGCTGCTGGGACAGACAGACAGACATAGCTGCTGGGACAGACAGACAGACATAACTGCTGGGACAGACAGACAGACATAACTGCTGGGACAGACAGACAGAACTCAGACTGGGTATCAGTCTGAGACTGGCACACAAGGGGTGAGAGAGACTGACACCCAGCCTGAGACTGGCACACAAGGGGTGAGAGAGACTGACACCCAGCCTGAGACTGGCACACAAGGGGTGAGAGAGACTGACACTCAGTCTGAGACTGGCACACAAGGGGTGAGAGAGTGTCAGTCTCTCTCACCCCTTGTGTGCCAGTCTCAGGCTAGGTTTTAGTTTCATTAACCCCTTGTGTGCCAGTCTAAGGCTGGGTGTCAGTCTCTCTCACCCCTTGTGTGGCAGTCTCAGGCTGGGTGTCAGTCTCTCTCACCCCTTGCGTGCCAGTCTCAGGCTGGGTGCCAGTCTCTCTCACCCCTTGTGTGCCAGTCTAAAGGCTAGGTGTCAGTCTCTCTCACCCCTTGTAAGCCAGTCTCAGGCTAGGTTTTAGTTTTATTAACCCCTTGTGTGCCAGTCTCAGGCTGGGTGTCAGTCTCTCTCACCCCTTGTGTGCCAGTCTCAGGCTGGGTGTCAGTCTCTCTCACCCCTTGTGTGTCAGTCTCTCTCACCCCTTGTGTGGCAGTCTCAGGCTGGGTGTCAGTCTCTCTCACCCCTGTGTGCCAGTCTAAAGGCTGGGTGTCAGTCTCTCTCACCCCTTGTAAGCCAGTCTCAGGCTAGGTTTTAGTTTTATTAACCCCTTGTGTGCCAGTCTCAGGCTGGGTGTCAGTCTCTCTCACCCCTTGTGTGCCAGTCTTAGGCTGGGTGTCGGCCTCTCTCATGTGCCAGTCTCAGACTGGGTGTCAGTCTCTCTCACCCCTTGTGTGCCAGTCTAAAGGCTGGGTGTCAGTCTCTCTCACCCCTTGTGTGTCAGTCTCTCTCACCCCTTGTGTGCCAGTCTTAGGCTGGGTGTCGGTCTCTCTCATGTGCCAGTCTCAGACTGGGTGTCAGTCTCTCTCACCCCTTGTGTGCCAGTCTAAAGGCTAGGTTTTAGTTTTATTAACCCCTTGTGTGCCAGTCTCAGGCTGGGTGTCAGTCTCTCTCACCCCTTGTGTGCCAGTCTTAGGCTGGGTGTCAGTCTCTCTCACCCCTTGTGTGCCAGTCTCAGGCTGGGTGTCAGTCTCTCTCATGTGCCAGTCTCAGGCTGGGTGTCAGTCTCTCTCAGCCCTTGTGTGCCAGTCTAAAGGCTGGGTGTCAGTCTCTTTCACCCCTTGTGTGCCAGTCTAAAGGCTGGGTGTCAGTCTCTCTCACCCCTTGTGTGCCAGTCTCAGGCTGGGTGTCAGTCTCTCTCACCCCTTGTGTGCCAGTCTCAGGCTGGGTGTCAGTCTCTCTCACCCCTTGTGTGCCAGTCTCAGGCTGGGTGTCAGTCTCTATCACCCCTTGTGTGCCAGTCTAAAGGATGGGTGTTAGTCCAGACATCCCAACTCTCCCTGAAGTTCAGGGAGTCTCCCCGATTGTAATAGCGGCTCCCTGATGCCAGCAAATGGAATGCAATCTCCCTGAAACTCAAAGTACCATCATCCAATGTGGCCCAGATCCGGAAAAGTGTTTCTTTAAGGAATGCCTTTAGTTGCTGGGATATTATAGAACCCTCAAAGCATCAGTAACCAAAAAGCCCCAACTTATTCTAATAAAATAAAAATACAAATACTACCTTATTTACTGCACGTAATTAAACTTTGTATTCTAAAATGTTTAAGCATTCAACAAGCGTACAATCACGGGAAAATAGGTTTGTTGTATGTGGTTGTGCAATAAAGCTCCTTTTTTTAGTGTGACTTTAGTGGGAAGCTACTTTAATAATAAGTGTCTACCTTATTTAGGGTTTCAAGGTGTCCAATATATAACTCGGATTGGGGGGGGGGGGTGGCGCAGTAGCGGGTGATGAACCCACCTCCCTGAAATGAGTTTTTGCAGGTTAGGATGTCTGTCAGTCTCTCTCACCCCTTGTGTGCCAGTCTAAAGGCTGGGTGTCAGTCTCTCTCACCCCTTGTGTGCCAGTCTCAGGCTGGGTGTCAGTCTCTCTCATCCCTTGTGTGCCAGTCTCAGGCTGGGTGTCAGTCTCTCTCACCCCTTGTGTGCCAGTCTAAAGGCTGGGTGTCAGTCTCTCTCAGCCCTTGTGTGCCAGTCTCAGGCTGGGTGTCAGTCTCTCTCAACCCTTGTGTGCCAGTCTAAAGGCTGGGTGTCAGTCTCTCTCAGCCCTTGTGTGCCAGTCTCAGGCTGGGTGTCAGTCTCTCTCACCCCTTGTGTGCCAGTCTAAAGGCTGGGTGTCAGTCTCTCTCACCCCTTGTGTGCCAGTCTCAGGCTGGGTGTCAGTCTCTCTCACCCCTTGTGTGCCAGTCTCAGGCTGGGTGTCAGTTTCTCTCAGCCCTTGTGTGCCAGTTTCAGGCTGGGTGTCAGTCTCTCTCACCCCTTTTGTGCCAGTCTAAAGGCTGGGTGTCAGTCTCTCTCAGCCCTTGTGTGCCAGTCTCAGGCTGGGTGTCAGTCTCAAGCTGGGTGTCAGTCTCTCTCACCCCTTGTGTGCGAGTCTCAGGCTGGGTGTCAGTCTCTCTCACCCCTTGCGTGCCAGTCTCAGGCTAGGTTTTAGTTTTATTAACCCCTTGTGTGCCAGTCTAAAGGCTGGGTGTCAGTCTCTCTCAGCCCTTGTGTGCCAGTCTCAGGCTAGGTTTTAGGTTTATTAACCCCTTGTGTGCCAGTCTCAGGCTAGGTTTTAGTTTTATTAACCCCTTGTGTGCCAGTCTAAAGGCTGGGTGTCAGTCTCTCTCAGCCCTTGTGTGCTCTCTGGACCCTTAGACCCAACACACAGAGGTTCCCATAGTGACCCCAATACATTCACCTGCCAGTCTAAAGGCTGTGTGTCAGTCTCTCTCACCCCTTGTGTGCCAGTCTCAGGCTGGGTGTCAGTCTCTCTCACCCCTTGTGTGCCAGTCTCAGGCTGGGTGTCAGTCTCTCTCACCCCTTGTGTGCCAGTCTCAGGCTGGGTGTCAGTCTCTCTCACCCCTTGTGTGCCAGTCTAAAGGCTGGGTGTCAGTCTCTCTCAGCCCTTGTGTGCCAGTCCCAGGCTGGGTGTCAGTCTCTCTCACCCCTTGTGTGCCAGTCTAAAGGCTGGGTGTCAGTCTCTCTCACCCCTTGTGTGCCAGTCTCAGGCTGGGTGTCAGTCTCTCTCACCCCTTGTGTGCCAGTCTCAGGCTGGGTGTCAGTCTCTCTCACCCCTTGTGTGCCAGTCTCAGGCTGGGTGTCAGTCTCTCTCAGCCCTTGTGTGCCAGTCCCAGGCTGGGTGTCAGTCTCTCTCACCCCTTGTGTGCCAGTCTAAAGGCTGGGTGTCAGTCTCTCTCACCCCTTGTGTGCCAGTCTAAAGGCTGGGTGTCAGTCTCTCTCACCCCTTGTGTGCCAGTCTCAGGCTGGGTGTCAGTCTCTCTCACCCCTTGTGTGCCAGTCCCAGGCTGGGTGTCAGTCTCTCTCACCCCTTGTGTGCCAGTCTAAAGGCTGGGTGTCAGTCTCTCTCACCCCTTGTGTGCCAGTCTCAGGCTGGGTGTCAGTCTCTCTCACCCCTTGTGTGCCAGTCTTAGGCTGGGTGTCAGTCTCTCTCACCCCTTGTGTGCCAGTCTTAGGCTGGGTGTCAGTCTCTCTCACCCCTTGTGTGCCAGTCTAAAGGCTGGGTGTCAGTCTCTCTCACCCCTTGTGTGCCAGTCTAAAGGCTGGGTGTCAGTCTCTCTCACCCCTTGTGTGCCAGTCTTAGGCTGGGTGTCAGTCTCTCTCACCCCTTGTGTGCCAGTCTTAGGCTGGGTGTCAGTCTCTCTCACCCCTTGTGTGCCAGTCTCAGGCTGGGTGTCAGTCTCTCTCAGCCCTTGTGTGCCAGTCCCAGGCTGGGTGTCAGTCTCTCTCACCCCTTGTGTGCCAGTCACTCAGTTCAAGCCTCGGGCTGGGTATCAGTGCGCAATCGCATGCATAAAAAAGGAGCATCCATAGTTTACGCAAACTGCGCAGCAACTACGAGAATTGCAAATCTGCGCAGCCGAGAACTTGCAAAGCCGCTTATTGATGCGGCGATACGCTGTGACGTCACATCTGGGCGCTGTCCGTGGTGCTGAGTAGTGCGACACGTGACCGGCCTGTCCCCTCAGTGTGGCCCCTCGGGATCCAACACATTGAGTTTAGGACAAAGCACGACTGCTGTCACCCCAAAACGCCGTGCCTGACCTAGCATATAGACCCCTACACCTCACTGACCACAGCATCCACCTGACCCAACAAGTTGCTCTCTGGACCCTTAGACCCAACACACTGACAGGTTCCCATAGTAACACTAATAGACCCATAGTGACCCCAATACATTCAACCTAATGCACCCCTAGTGATCCAAAGGCCAATTCCCTAAGACTCAGCACACTGACCCCCAAGTCCCCCTATGATCTGACGACCCAACACACTGACCCCAGGACCCTTCATGACCCAACACACTGACCCCAGGACCCTTCATGACCCAACACACAGACTAAAGGACCCTTCATGACCCAACACACTGATCCCAGGACCCTTCATGACCCAACACACTGACCCCAGGACCCTTCATGACCCAACACACAGACCAAAGGACACTTCATGACCCAACACACAGACCAAAGGACCCTTATGACCCAACACACTGACCCCCAAGTCCCCCTATGATCTGACGACCCAACACACTGACCCCAGGACCCTTCATGACCCAACACACTGACCCCAGGACCCTTCATGACCCAACACCCTGACCCCAGGACCCTTCATGACTCAACACACTTACCCCAGGACCCTTCATGACCCATTTCACAAAACAAATACAGCTGAGAGGTTGTTCTCGCCGTTTAGAGTATTTTCTTGGGTGAAGGTGTCCTCTTCTCTGTCACGTTAGGCAGGGCGGTGCCACAAGGGAACACGAGTTCCACATAAAGTTAGGCATGCTGGTCCCTCCTGTAGGAAGTAATCGGAAGTGCAGCGGCTATCTTGTTAACGTGCAAAGTTAATCTGTATTGTTCATTACACAACTGTCCCTTACATTGTGGCCTCTTATATGAAAGGAACATATTCAGTTTACTGTTCCCCATAGGTTGTGTGAAACACTTGTCAGTATTGGTTGCTATAAGCAGCTTTCTGTCTCTAGGACAGTGTTTTATACAGGTTTTGCCTGTCATAGACATAAAGATGAGTCTCTTTCAGATTTATGTTTAAATCTTTTTTTATTGGGTTTTATAAATACAAAAAGAATTTGTAAAACAGTAACATTACTATCCCTCTCTTCCCTCATTTCCATCTGAGAATTATCTAGAAAACATATTTCCAGTAGCGCCCTACTCATGATTCTGTGTTCCTAGGACGACAGATCCAGAGTTGCTCTTTTTATAACTTCCCAACTTAGTCAATTCAGAGTTTGGAGCAGCCTCTGTAGGTAACATAACTAACTCCAATAGTCCTGGTCTTTTTAATATGTTAGTTCTCAGAGTCTTTGCTGATGAGTGCCTCTGTCCCCAGTATGTAGTCCACTGAGCGATTGTTCCTCTGAGATTCTAACCTTATTCAGTTGAATATAACTTTCAATAGATATTGTTAGACCATAACTGATTATCTAAGTTGCAAAATTAAAAGGGGGAGAGGGTGCATGAAGAAGAGTAGAATGCATCAGCAGGGACGAGGAGAGAGAAGGGGGGTATAGGGAGGAGGGTGGGGGAAAGCAATAAACCGCATTAGTTTAACATCAATATTGAGGGGAAAGATATAGGGGGGAGTGACGACCCTTGCTCTTCTTTAGTAGTCATCATATCAGTAGATTGTAACATGTTGTTAGCTAACGTCCAGATCCAGACCTCTATCTCTAAGTTCTAGATCTATTTGCTTATCCAGTAATACCATATCTTATGTACTGTTTCTCTGTTGTCTAATATTCCTGAGGCTAATTCATACATGGTGTATGTATGCTGGATTTTATTAGTTATCTCTGTCCATGTGGGGGCACCAGTTTTCCAATTTCTGGCTATGCACATCCTTGTGATCGTGCACAGAATTCTGATGAATGTATTGATAAATTTGTTATATCTATTGAAATGCTTGTGTAAGAGTGCATGTTGAATCGTAAGGACTATATTGTCACCAAGCATCTGGCTGAGAAAGGTATCTAGTTGTCTCCAAATCCCTGCTATTTCTCTACAATCCCACCACATGTGCCTGTATGTCCCTATTTCCCCGCATCCTCTATAACACAGTCTGCTTCCTTGTGGTTGTATGTGTTCAGTTCTCAGGGGTGTCAAATACCATCTATAAATCGTTTTGGTTATATTCTCTTTCAGGTCCACACTCAGAAGGCCCTTATCAGCCTTTTGAAATATTTCTTCCCATTCCTTAGTTTCCTTAACTATGTGTAATTCTTTTTCCCAAGCTAGCATTATGGACGTTTTGGTGGAATGTTGAGCTCTTTCAGATTTAAAGAGACAGTAATACTTTTTCTATGTACATTGTATACGTGATTTCAACTGTTTTTTTGTTGATTCATCCGTTATTGACATAGAGTTTGGTTAACCTAAGTTTTTCTACTCAGTGGGTGTCTTTTTATGGGCGCCTTGCCTACATCCTAAGATTGGCAGGTTCCCAAATTTACATGTAAATTGCTGAAGTTATGTGAAATATTGCACGTGACCTTCGTTTGCTTTTATAATGTCTGTTTTTACAGGTCAAGGAACAGTAAGTGTCATTTTTATTGGGACATTACTGCTGTTTCCTTGGTGTGTATTCATCCTTTGTGATTTTGGATGGAACAGCACCACTCTATAATGGGTTTTTCCTTTAAGATGTAAAGGAATTAGACCTCTTAACTGATGTTTACTTGCAGATTACAAAGTCGGCGGCTAAAAGTTCGGGATTTTCCGTCTTAGCACGCAGTGCCTTAGGGTTGAATTATTGATCTGCGGATGCGTCACCTAAGCCTACGCTTTTGGCTATTCCTTACAAGGGGAAGACCCTGTTCGGGTCTGTCTTGAAGGAGATCATTTCTGACGTTACAGGAGGTAAGGGTCTCCTCCTCCCTCAAGATAAAACTCAAAGGGGATGGCAGAGTAATTTTCGTTCTTTTCAAAATTTCAAGGGAGTCCCCGCTTCCGCTAAACAGGAAAGGAATTATGCACAAGCCAAGTCCACCTGGAAACCAATCTTGGAACAAGGGTAAAGAACCCAAGATGCCTGCTGCTGCTACCAAGACAGCATGAAGGGGCGGCCCCTGATCCGGGACCGGATCTAGTAGGGGGGCAGACTTTCTTTGTCCAGGCTTGGATAAGAGACGTTTAGAATCCCTGGACACTAGAAGTCGTGTCTTACGGGTACCAGTTGGAGTTCAAAAATCCCTTCCCCAGAGGAAGGTTTCTTCTTTCACGATTGTCTGTCGACCAGATAAAGAGTGGCGTTTCTTACACTGTGTAAGAGATTTCTCCTCCATGGGAGTGATATGCCCCGTTCCAAATCAGGAACAGGGGCAGGGGTTTTACTCAAATCTCTTTGTGGTTCCCTTAGAAGAGGGAACGTTCCGACCCGTTTTAGATCTCAAGAGTCTAAACAAGTTTCTCAGAGTTCCATCCTTCAAGATGGAGACTATTCAGACAATTTTTCCATTGATCCAGGAGGGTGAATATATGAAACCGTGGACTTAGAGGATGCATATCTTCATATTCCTATCCACAGTGATCATCATCAGTTCCTGAGGTTTGCCTTTCTGGACAAACATTTTCAGTTTGTGGCCCTTCCTTTCGGATTGGCCACGGCACCCAGGGTCTTCACAAAGGTTCTAGGGTCTCTGCTGGCGGTTCTCAGGCCGCGGGGCATTGCAGTGGCGCCTTATCTGGACGATATTCTGATCCAGGCGTCATCTTATCAGCTGACAAAGTCTCATACCGACTTGGTACTATCCTTCCTAAGGACTCACGGGTGGAAGGTGATTCTAGAAAAGAGTTCACTAATTCCACAGACACGGGTTCCTTTCCTAGGAACTCTAATAGGCTCTATATCCATGAAAATCTTCTTGACGGAAGTCAGAAAGTTGAAGATTCTGAACACATGCCGATCCCTTCAGTCCAATCTTCGACCATCAGTGGCTCAGTGCATGGAGGTAATTGGATTGATGGTTGCGGCAATGGACATCATTTCGTTTGCTCGTTTTCATCTCCGGCCTCTACAACTGAGCATGCTCAGACAGTGGAATGGAGAGTATGCAAATTTGTCTCCTCAGATAGATCTAGATCAGGAGACTCTCTTCTTTGGTGGTTGTCGCAGGATCATCTGTCCCAAGGGACGTGCTTCCACAGACCCTCATGGGTGATAGTGACAACGGACGCCAGTCTTCTAGGATGCAGTCTGGAATTCCCTGAAGGCTCAGGGTGTGTGGACTCGTTCGGAGTCTCTACTTCCAATCAATATTCTGGAGTTGAGGGCAATATTCAATGCTCTTCAGGCTTGGCCTCAGTTGGCTTCGGCCAAATTCATCCGATTTCAGTCGGACAACATCACGACTGTGGCTTACATCAATCATCAGGGAGGAACAAGGAGTTCCTTAGCGATGACAGAAGTATCCAAGATAATTCGGTGGGCAGAGGCTCACTCTTGTTATCTGTCAGCAATCTACATCCCAGTAGTGGACAACTGGGAAGCAGATTTTTTGAGCAGACAGACGTTTCATCCGGGGGAATGGGAACTCCATCCGGAGGTCTTTGTCACCCTGATTCTCAGATGGAGCAGGCCGGAGCTGGATCATGGCATCTCGTCAGAATGCCAAGCTCCCGAAATACGGATCCAGGTCCAGGGATCCTCAGGCCGAACTGATAGATGCCTTGGCAGTGCCTTGGTCGTTCAACTTAGCTTGTGTGATTCCACCGTTTGCTCTCCTTCCCCGGGTGATTGCTCGGATCAAACAGGAGAGGGCTTCAGTGATTCTCATCGCTCCTGCGTGGCCTCGCAGGACTTGGTATGCCGATCTGGTGGACATGTCCTCTCTGCCACCGTGGAAGCTTCCATTGAGGCAGGTCCTTCTCATTCAGGGACCCTTCCATCATCCAAACCTAATTTTTCTACAGCTGACTGCTTGGATATTGAACGCTTGATTTTATCTAAGCGAGGGTTCTCTGATTCAGTCATTGATACTTTGATTCAGGCACGTAAGCCTGTTACTAGAAAAATTTACCATAAGATATGGAGTAAATATCTTTTTTGGTGTGAATCCAAGGGTTACTCATGGAGTAAGATTAGGATTCCTAGGATTTTATCTTTTCTCCAAGAAGGATTGGAGAAAGGGTTGTCAGCAAGTTCCTTAAAGGGACAGATTCCTGATTGCATGCTCTAGATGTTCTAGAGGAGAGTTCCGGAGGAGGAGCTTAGCACAGGTGGCTGAGCGTTTGTTCTCCAGCTTCAAGCACCTGGTGATGTTTTCCATGCACCTAGCCCTGAGGTGAAGGGCGGCTACCTGGCCAGCAGAGTACACACGCTGCCGGAACCCACAGCGAAATTCATCTCGCTACATGAGACCTCCTACACCGGAGGAGGTTGCAAGCCATACGAACGAAATCGATAACACTGAAAGGGATCATACATTCAGCGTTTCTGACACTTTTTTTCCCCTGGCTTTCCACTACCGCTACAAGAGGCAAACTCCGAAAGTGTTAAAAGCACACTACTATTTTTGCATAAAGCTGTTTCAGTCGCTCTAGTAATTTTTTCCCTCAAGACACATTACTACCGCACAAGATAAAGCTTGTAAGGATAAGCCTAAATTAAAGACTTGCATTAAGCCGGCAACCTAAGTTAACCATCCCTTTTGCAGACTACATACTCACCCTCCCACTCGGCGAAGAGACGGGTGGCCTCCCGGCGCGCTGCACAAGAGTCTAACTGACAGACACCTGGATATAACGTGAGAGGCTGCGAGAGGAGCCGAAGGAGCTGAGTGATCATCCTCCTCCCCCACCGATGTTGCGAGGGAGGAGGTGGGCTGTGGAAGGATTGCGCATCAAAACTTGAAAGCCGAAAGGTATTATCTTCCTCCCCTGGAAGCTGGGAAAGGACCTTGCAGACCGGAGGCCACCGGTGAGCCTAGAAACCGCCTGAGAGCACCAAAGCTGGGAAGGGTGAGTACATGCTTAATGATAAAGCCATATGATTTAACAACATAAGTCTAAAGTTGATAGAAAAAGGATGAATAAAAGGGGAAAATAGAACATTAACTAGGAGGGAAACAAACAAAAACAAGATCCTAGAAAGCTATAAAGATTAAGAAGACTACAGCAAGAAAGGAATTTCTAATTAAGGAAGGGTGAAGAAAAGAATCTTTCTTTTTCATGTGTTAAATTATCTTAAAGAAATGAAAATATCTCCCTTCATCTAATATGATAAAGCTATAAGGGAACTTTCCTCTAGAACCACTAGCAAAGAGGAGATCACCCCTCAGAGACACTCTTGAAAGTAACAAAGATCAAGGAGAAGAGCTGCAACAGAGAAATAAAGACTTAAAGAATCAAGACAAGAGTCAATAAAATCTTCAAAGGAACATACCTCTTTGTAAAATTAACATTTTTCTTCCTCCTCTCTCTTAGCAATTCAAAGAAGGAAAAATAAAAGGGTAGAGAGAGAGGAAGGAAAAGAGAAAAGGAGGTGGATTAGGGGGGAGAGAGCAAGAAAAAAGGAAAATAATAATTTCTTGGGTCTGACTCCATAATCAGTCTATACCTGAATTTT
Source organism: Bombina bombina (assembly GCF_027579735.1). Classification (NCBI taxonomy): domain Eukaryota; kingdom Metazoa; phylum Chordata; class Amphibia; order Anura; family Bombinatoridae; genus Bombina; species Bombina bombina. The sequence continues at coordinate 4,759,130 of NC_069507.1, forward strand.
ATTTTTAAGTGGTTATAGCCGAATATGTTTCTTTCTGTTTTTTTGTTTCTGATTTGTTGGGTTTATTAAAACTAAAAGTTACATTAAGGAATCCTAATAGATATATTATAGGAATATAGCTGAATATAGTCCTGATACTTTTCTATTCTATTTTTTTTGGTTCAATGAATGTACATGTTATGACTATTGATGAATGACAAATTGTGAACTCATACATTAATTTTTGAACTGACTTAGAAGATACCATTAGCATTGTACTTTTCACAACAACTCAGGGCAAGAAAAACTGATAGGTTGAGAGGATAAAACCAGAATATAATGTAACTACAAAAAAGTCTCAAGCTTTAGACGTTGATTGTAGACTACAAGTAAAATATCCTGCCTAAATTCTATCTCTACTCAGACTAAAAACTGTCAATTCTTGAAATCACACCCTTGAAATAACTCACAGTCCCTTTATTGGGGTCCTACCCCATCGTATTAAGCACAACACATATTTAACACTATAACTTAAGTCACCCCCTCTCCTTTTTTTTTTTTTTTTTTTTTTTTTTCTCCCTTCTCTCCCCCTCTCTTCTATTTTTTTGGAGGGGAGGGAGAGAGCGGGGAAATCACATACACCCCCCCTAACCACTTGCCCACTCACCAGAATATCCCACACTCTTTTTTTTCTTTTTTTTAACCTTCACATTAGCACTGGAATTTCACTTCCAATAACTCTTTTGTGGGGGTTTTTCCCTCACAAATAGCACATGGACAAATTTCTAAACACTTCCCTTAAACCTTCCCCTTCAAGTATGGCAGGCAAACACAGAGACAAAAAATCTAAAGGAGCCATAGAAAATGTAGCTGAGATACATTCTATAACAAACTTAAACCCAATGAATGAGACAGTAAACATGCAGAACCTGGTACTTAGTATATCAGAAGCGCTGACGCCTAAGTTTGACACCCTAAAAACAGAAATAAAACAAGATATTGCTATGCTATCCCAGGAAGTTAGGCAGTTCTCAAGTAGACTGCAAGAGGCAGAACAAAGGGTTTCAGACTTAGAGGACCTTTCAGTAGAGCATGATTCAAGACTAAAAGAGACAGAGACTAAACTGCAAAAAATGCAGGCTAGACTTAAAGATTCTGAAAACAGGGCCCGTAGAAACAATATTAGGATAATAGGAATACCTGAAGGAAAGAAATTTTAAAATTTATCTCTATTCATAACAGACACCCTAGCCCAAACCCTTGGTATTACAGACACACAGATAATAATTGAAAGGGCCCATAGAATTGGTCCACCTCAGACTGACAATAAACTTAATGTTAGATCAAGGCCAGTGATAGCACGCTTTCTCAATTTTCTAGACAAAACTAATGATGCAACAGTACAGGAAGAAACAGCCCATCAGCATAGAAGGAGCTAAAATATACATGTTTCAGGATTTTTCGGCTGAGACTTCTATGAGAAGGAGAGAGCTTGCACCTATATGCACAAAGTTAATTCACAGGGGCTATAGGGCAATGTGACGAAACCAATCTCGCCACTGTACATTGGAGGGCCTGTTATGGAACATTCTTTGGGCTGGAGGTACATGGGCTTAAGGATACCCAGAGACTGCATGAAAATATGGAATTTTATATGCTGCACACCCCATGTACTTTCATAACTCTGTCTTATGTCTATGTCACCCTGTATCCATAAATACAGGATGGGTACAGGGTGTGAGTACACCTTTTGGGAGCAATTGTGACTCTATAAGCCAAGTGGGCATAAAAGACTTTATAGCTAATAAGAACTGTTCCTATATTCTGTAATAAGATGTATTCTATGTATGTTTCAGATCTGATTGTGTCTCAGGAGTCTGTCTGGGTAAACTGATTGTGTCCTTGTGTGATTATGTTAACTAGACTGCCCAACATCAGATTGTCTGAGTAAACGTTCTTCCCTAGTTAATTAACTTAATATGTTAATCTGTTTTACCTGTGAATAGACAATTGTTAGAGGTTTGATGCATTGTTCATATGTTTGCTTTACTGTTAAACCAATGCCCTCTGTAACCTGAAGCCAGGGTGTATAAATCTGTGTGCTGCCTTCAAATAAAGTAGTTATTCTTTTTTAAACCTGAAATGTGGAGCTTGGTCTCATGTTTGCAGGGAAACTGGCTGGGTTGTGAATTGCTGATTCCCTATGCAGGACATTGTTCATCTGGTATTAACCCTTGGTACACTGTTGGTACCGTAACATTGGTGGCAGCGACGGAATGAACCTTATCGCCCAGAAGAGCAACTACACAAGCCAGTAACCTCAGGAAGAGGGGGATTATTACAATACTGACTAAGATGGAAAAGAGAAAAGTAAATTTTGCAGCTTTTAAAAACTTCCTGGAAACAGAAGGAGAGATTGATGGGTACCTTGCGGATTTTGAGAGGCAATGTGCACTACACAAGGTAACCGCAGAGGACTGGGTCACGATATTATCTGGAAAATTATCCGGCCGGGCCAGAGAGGCTTTTCGGGCCATTCCAGATGAGGAAGTCAGGGATTATAATACTGTAAAAGAGGCTCTGCTCTCCAGGTATGCGGTTACACAGGAGGCATACCGGAGACGGTTCAGAGACACTGTTAAATTAGCTGGAGATTCCTACCTTGAGTGGGCATGTAAGGTGCACCGCACAGCAGCTCACTGGATAGCGGGGTGCCAAGCCATATCTGGGGAAGAGGTGCTGCAGCTATTCCTTTTGGAACATTGCTTCGACAAATTACCCGCAGGAGTTCGAGAGTGGGTTCGGGACCGTAAACCCTTCACCCTGCAGGAAGCGGCTCGCTTGGCAGATGAGTATACGGATGCCCGCAAACTGGACACTGCTACCACTAAGCCCCCTGCTAGAGTGGAGTACAGACCCCCAGTCACCCCAGCAGCTGCCAGTTACCAAACCCCGGCGCACCACTATACCACACGGCCTCCGGCCACAAACTACCCTCAGAGAGCCCTGCGGTGCTACTCACAACCTATTCGGTGCTTTAGATGTAAGCAACTAGGGCACAAAAGACCAGAGTGTCCCCTAAACGCAGCGAACCAAGCGCAGTCCTGGAGAAGACCCGCCGGCGGAATCCCACGTAATCCTCAGCCTGCGGCCCGCTACGTAGAGGCGCAAGAATGCTGGAGCATCCTACATGAGGCAGACCTTGTGCAAGCTGCCCACCGGAATAACCGGCAACTGGTTAAAGTGAATGGGAAGAAGGTCAGTGGTCTACGGGATACTGGTGCTACCATGACCTTGCTTCAAAAGAACTTGGTGTCTGAGAAACAGTACACTGGAGACACTGTGGCTGTGAGGGTAGCAGGGGGCGATGTGTTCAGCCTACCTGTTGCCAGGGTACATTTGGATTGGGGAGTGGGCGCTAGACCTGTGAATGTGGGGGTCAAGAAGGACTTACCTGCTGATGTTCTTCTTGGAAATGACTTGGCCCCCCTTGTTTCTGCCTACGCTCCTATGGGTCCCGCTGATGTTAACTCTGTGACTACCCGTGCCCAGATCCGTGCAGCAGAGACTGACCCACCTGCTGCTAAGCCCCAGGACGCTGAGCTCAGTAAATCTCTATCCGCTATTGATATGTGGAGGTCCCGTTACAATGCGCTGATGAAGGAGAAGAGGAGCGCAGAGGAAAAAGCACGTTTAGAACAGGAATCTCTGCTAGACAAGCTGCACCGACAGACTGCAGAAAACACCAGCTTGAGAGTGGAACATGAAACATTAAAGAAAAACTTAGTGACACTGGAGGAGAAGCTGACGCTGGCTCATAGTGAGGTGCTGCAACTCAAGGGCACCCTATGTCAGTATGAAGGGATTGTGGATACCTATAAAGAGCAGGTACAGAAAACTCGTAAAGAAGCTGATGGGATTTTGAAGGACTGTTTGGCCCTGGTCTGGGCACTGAGGAATTTGAACCCTTGTTTGTATGGACAGGAATTCTCTCTCATAACGGGAATACAGATGGATTGTCCCAGCAAACTGACATGCCTACCAGGCGCTCTGGTGGTATATGGCACAGTACATACCCTGGACAGCCGAGCATGACAAACCAGAGGGAGAGGAGTTTGATGGTCCTGTCCCCCAGCAACACGGCTGTTTAGCCAAAGGGGAGACGATTGGTCTCCCCCTCCAGCAGCACAGCTATGTATCCAAAGGGGAGACAGTCGGTCTCCCCCTCCAGCAACCAGGCTCCCACCAGGCTACTTCCATGGTAGTGCTGGCACCCGGGCAGAGTACAGCTGGTCTCTGCCCACCTCGCAACCCACCAATTCAGCGTACCAGTCCCCCACACAGCTGTGGTGAGGCACCTGGACATGGACAAGTTTTCCCCGTACTCAGGTGTAGTAACCATTTATTGTGGGTGGGCTGTACTACTAATTGTGTTTTATGGGTGGGTTGCTGGACTAACCAGGGCACTGACCGGCAGGAGGTCAGATACCCTGTTAGTCTGTTTGGAAAAGGGGAGAGATGTGACGAAACCAATCTCGCCACTGTACATTGGAGGGCCTGTTATGGAACATTCTTTGGGCTGGAGGTACATGGGCTTAAGGATACCCAGAGACTGCATGAAAATATGGAATTTTATATGCTGGACACCCCATGTACTTTCATAACTCTGTCTTATGTCTATGTCACCCTGTATCCATAAATACAGGATGGGTACAGGGTGTGAGTACACCTTTTGGGAGCAATTGTGACTCTATAAGCCAAGTGGGCATAAAAGACTTTATAGCTAATAAGAACTGTTCCTATATTCTGTAATAAGATGTATTCTATGTATGTTTCAGATCTGATTGTGTCTCAGGAGTCTGTCTGGGTAAACTGATTGTGTCCTTGTGTGATTATGTTAACTAGACTGCCCAACATCAGATTGTCTGAGTAAACGTTCTTCCCTAGTTAATTAACTTAATATGTTAATCTGTTTTACCTGTGAATAGACAATTGTTAGAGGTTTGATGCATTGTTCATATGTTTGCTTTACTGTTAAACCAATGCCCTCTGTAACCTGAAGCCAGGGTGTATAAATCTGTGTGCTGCCTTCAAATAAAGTAGTTATTCTTTTTTAAACCTGAAATGTGGAGCTTGGTCTCATGTTTGCAGGGAAACTGGCTGGGTTGTGAATTGCTGATTCCCTATGCAGGACATTGTTCATCTGGTATTAACCCTTGGTACACTGTTGGTACCGTAACAGGCAACATTAATTTACCCATCCAAACTTAAAAGTCACTACCTCTGAGAATACATACATATTTGATAATTCAAAAGAGGCAGAAAGATTTCTAACTGATTTAGAAACAACAAGATAAACTCCCCCCTGTACTTATTAGGTATGTTATGATCTTAACAATAAATATGCAGTCAATGGCGAGCGACCCCCCCGTAGTTAGGGAGGAAAAAAGAAAAAAGGGGAGGCAGGTTCCTCTCCCTTTTCATATAATTGAGTTTCTTAGGTTCATTTATATATATATTTTTTTTCTCTTTATTTTTTTATTTTATTTTTTTCTCTTCTTCCTCCTACCCCCCCCCCCCCCCGTTCCCTCCCTCTCTCTCTCCTCCTCTAGGAGGTATATCAGCTTCTTAAGGATAGATGATAAATTCTTTTGATAAACTTAAGATAACACCATGGAACATAGGAGGAATAACAACTCCCATAAAAAAGAAAAGAGAATTTTTTTTATTTTTTTTCCCTCCCCTCTTCCCCCCCCCCCCCCTTTTTACCTCTTCTTGAAAGTTGGCTAGACACCCAAACTTAGATGACAAATTCTCCTACTAAAATTAAAATAATTTCATGGAATATAGGAGGTATAACTACTCCTATAAAAAGGAAAGCCATTGTCTCCCATATGCGCAAGTTACAAGCTAACATAATGTTCCTTCAAGAAACGCATTTGGGCATGGAGGAAACAATGAAACTCAAGGGCTCCTGGATTAAGGAGGTAGAAGCCTCACCTAGTATTGGAAGAAAGAGGGGAGTAGCAATACTGTTTGGCAAGAGAATTGAGGCAGAGATATTGCAAAGACCCAGAGGGGAGATTTTTAATGGTGAAAACAAGAATTTTCTCCAACATAGGTGTGTCCGGTCCACGGCGTCATCCTTACTTGTGGGATATTCTCTTCCCCAACAGGAAATGGCAAAGAGCCCAGCAAAGCTGGTCATATGATCCCTCCTAGGCTCCGCCTACCCCAGTCATTCTCTTTGCCGTTGCACAGGCAACATCTCCACGGAGATGGCTAAGAGTTTTTTGGTGTTTAAATGTAGTTTTATTCTTCAATCAAGTGTTTGTTATTTTAAAATAGTGCTGGTATGTACTATTTACTCAGAAACAGAAAAGAGAAGAAGATTTCTGTTTGTGAGAGGAAGATGATTTTAGCAGACGTTACTAAAATCGATTGCTGTTTCCACACAGGACTGTTGAGATGAAGTAACTTCAGTTGGGGGAAGCAGTTGGCAGACTTTTCTGCCTGAGGTATGATGGCCACATTTCTAACACGACTTGTTAATGCTGGAAGGCTGTCATTTTCCCTATGGGGACTGGTAAGCCATTTTCTTCGATTAAGTATAAGAATAAAGGCTTTATAAGGGCTTAATAAACTGGTAGACGTTTTTCTGGGCTAAAACGATTACTTGCTAAGCATATTTGACAGATTATAGCGCTTTATAGTTATTATAATCTTGGGGATTGTTGTTAAAAAAACGGCAGGCACTGTATGGACACCTTTTTCAGATGGGGGCCTTCTCTAGTCATAGGCAGAGCCTCATTTTCGCGCCACTAATGCGCAGTTGTTTTTGGAAGGCAAGGCATGCAGATGCATGTGTGAGGAGCTCGGATCCACTGAAAAAGCTTATAGAAGGCGTCATTTGGTATCGTATTCCCCTCTGGGCTTGGTTGGGTCTCAGCAAAGCAGATTCCTGGGACTGTATAGGGGTTAAATGTAAAAACGGCTCCGGTTCCGTTATTTTAAGGGTTAAAGCTTCCAAACTTGGTGTGCAATACTTTTAAGGCTTTAAGACACTGTGGTGAAATTTTGGTGAATTTTGAACAATTGCTTCATACTTTTTCGCATATTCAGTAATAAAGTGTGTTCTGTTTAAAATTTAAAGTGACAGTAACGGTTTTATTTTAAAACGTTTTTTGTGCTTTGTTGACAAGTTTAAGCCTGTTTAACATGTCTGAACCATCAGATAAACGATGTTCTATATGTATGAATGCCAATGTGTCTCCCCATTTAAATATATGTGATAATTGTGACATGGTGTCCAAACAAAGTAGGGACAATGATGCCACAGATAATAGTGCCCAAGATGATTCTTCAGATGAGGGGAGTAAGCATGGTACTGCATCACCCCCTTCTGTGTCTACACCAGTTTTGCCCACACAAGAGGCCCCTAGTACATCTAGTGCGCCAATACTTATTACTATGCAACAATTAACGGCTGTTATGGATAATTCTATTAAAAATATTTTATCTAAAATGCCTACTTATCAAAGAAAGCGCGATTGCTCTGTTTTAAACACTGAAGAGCAAGAGGACGCTGATGATAACGCTTCTGACATACCCTCACACCAATCTGAAGGGGCCAGGAGGGAGGTTTTGTCTGAGGGAGAAATTTCAGATTCATGGAAAATTTCTCAACAAGCTGAACCTGATGTTGTAACATTTAAATTTAAATTAGAACATCTCCGCGCACTGCTTAAGGAGGTATTATCTACTCTGGATGATTGTGACAATTTGGTCATTCCAGAGAAATTATGTAAGATGGACAAGTTCCTAGAGGTTCCGGTGCCCCCCGATGTTTTTCCTATACCCAAGCGGGTGGCGGACATAGTAAACAAGGAATGGGAAAGGCCCGGCATACCTTTTGTGCCTCCCCCTATATTTAAGAAATTATTTCCTATAGTCGACCCCAGAAAGGACTTATGGCAGACAGTCCCTAAGGTCGAGGGGGCGGTCTCTACTCTAAACAAACGCACTACTATTCCCATAGAAGATAGTTGTGCTTTTAAAGATCCTATGGATAAAAAATTAGAGGGTTTGCTTAAAAGAAGGTTTGTTCAGCAAGGTTACCTTCTTCAACCAATTTCATGCATTGTTCCTGTCACTACGGCAGCGTGTTTCTGGTTCGAAGAACTAGAAAAGTCGCTCGATAAGGAATCTTCGTATGAGGAGATTATGGACAGAGTTCATGCTCTTAAATTGGCTAACTCTTTTATTCTAGATGCCGCTTTGCAATTAGCGAGATTAGCGGCGAAAAATTCAGGGTTTGCTATCGTGGCGCGCAGAGCGCTCTGGCTAAAGTCTTGGTCAGCGGATGTGTCTTCCAAGACAAAATTGCTTAACATCCCTTTCAAGGGCAAGACACTGTTTGGTCCTGATTTGAAAGAGATTATTTCAGACATCACCGGAGGAAAGGGCCACGCCCTTCCTCAGGATAGGTCTTTTAAGGCTAGAAATAAGCCTAATTTTCGTCCCTTTCGCAGAAACGGACCAGCCTCTACTTCTACATCCTCTAAGCAAGAGGGTAATACTTCTCAACCCAAACCAGCCTGGAGACCGATGCAAGGCTGGAACAAGGGTAAGCAGGCCAAGAAGCCCGCCACTGCTACCAAAACAGCATGAAGGGATGGCCCCCGATCCGGGACCGGATCTGGTGGGGGGCAGACTTTCTCTCTTTGCTCAGGCCTGGGCAAGAGATGTTCAGGATCCTTGGGCACTAGAAATAGTTTCTCAAGGTTATCTCCTGGAATTCAAGGAACTACCCCCAAGGGGAAGGTTCCACAGGTCTCAATTATCTTCAAACCAAATAAAAAGACAGGCATTCTTACATTGTGTAGAAGACCTGTTAAGGATGGGAGTAATTCATCCAGTTCCAATAAGAGAACAAGGGATGGGGTTTTACTCCAACCTGTTCATAGTTCCCAAAAAAGAGGGAACGTTCAGACCAATTCTAGATCTCAAGATCCTAAACAAATTTCTCAGGGTTCCATCATTCAAAATGGAAACCATTCGAACGATCCTTCCTACCATCCAGGAAGGTCAATTTATGACCACGGTGGATTTAAAGGATGCGTACCTCCATATTCCTATCCACAAGGAACATCATCAGTTCCTAAGGTTCGCTTTTCTGGACAAGCATTACCAGTTTGTGGCACTTCCTTTCGGATTAGCCACTGCTCCGAGAATTTTCACAAAGGTACTAGGGTCCCTTCTAGCGGTTCTAAGACCAAGGGGCATTGCAGTAGTACCGTACTTGGACGACATCCTGATTCAAGCGTCGTCTCTGTCAAAAGCAAAGGCTCATACGGACATCGTCCTAGCCTTTCTCAGATCTCACGGATGGAAAGTAAACATAGAAAAAAGCTCTCTTTCCCCGTCGACAAGAGTTCCCTTCTTGGGAACAATAATAGACTCCTTAGAAATGAGAATTTTCCTGACAGAGGTCAGAAAATCAAAACTTCTAAGCTCTTGTCAAGTTCTTCATTCTGTTCTTCGTCCTTCCATAGCGCAGTGCATGGAAGTAATAGGATTGATGGTTGCAGCAATGGACATAGTTCCTTTTGCACGAATTCATCTAAGACCATTACAACTGTGCATGCTCAGACAGTGGAATGGGGATTATACAGACATGTCTCCGACGATTCAAGTAGATCAAAGGACCAGAGATTCACTCCGTTGGTGGCTGACCCCGGACAATCTGTCACAGGGAATGAGCTTCCGCAGACCAGAGTGGGTTATTGTCACGACCGACGCCAGTCTGGTGGGCTGGGGCGCGGTCTGGGAACCCCTGAAAGCTCAGGGTCTATGATCTCGGGAAGAATCTCTTCTCCCGATAAACATTCTGGAACTAAGAGCGATATTCAATGCTCTCAAAGCTTGGCCTCATCTAGCAAAGGCCAAATTCATAAGGTTTCAATCAGACAACATGACGACAGTTGCATATATCAACCATCAGGGGGGAACAAGGAGTTCCCTGGCGATGGAGGAAGTGACCAAGATAATTCAATGGGCGGAGGATCACTCCTGCCACTTGTCTGCAATCCACATCCCAGGGGTGGAAAATTGGGAAGCGGATTTTCTGAGTCGTCAGACATTCCATCCGGGGGAGTGGGAACTCCACCCGGAAATCTTTGCCCAAATAACTCAATTATGGGGCATTCCAGACATGGATCTGATGGCGTCTCGTCAGAACTTCAAGGTTCCTTGTTACGGGTCCAGATCCAGGGATCCCAAGGCGACTCTAGTAGATGCACTAGTAGCACCTTGGACCTTCAACCTAGCTTATGTTTTCCCACCGTTTCCTCTCATTCCCAGGCTGGTAGCCAGGATCAACCAGGAGAGGGCTTCGGTGATCTTGATAGCTCCTGCGTGGCCACGCAGGACTTGGTATGCAGACCTGGTGAATATGTCATCGGCTCCACCATGGAAGCTACCTTTGAGACAGGACCTTCTTGTTCAAGGTCCATTCGAACATCCGAATCTGGTTTCTCTCCAACTGACTGCTTGGAGATTGAACGCTTGATTTTATCAAAGCGTGGGTTTTCAGATTCTGTAATAGATACTCTGATTCAGGCTAGAAAGCCTGTAACTAGAAAAATTTACCATAAGATATGGAAAAAATATATCTATTGGTGTGAATCTAAAGGATTCCCATGGAACAAGATAAAAATCCCTAGGATTTTATCCTTTCTTCAAGAGGGTTTGGAGAAGGGATTATCTGCAAGTTCTCTGAAGGGGCAGATTTCTGCGTTATCTGTTTTACTTCACAAGAGGCTGGCAGCTGTGCCAGACGTTCAAGCGTTTGTTCAGGCTCTGGTTAGAATCAAGCCTGTTTACAGACCTTTGACTCCTCCCTGGAGTCTTAATCTAGTTCTTTCAGTTCTTCAAGGGGTTCCGTTTGAACCCTTACATTCCGTAGATATTAAGTTATTATCTTGTTTTGTTTTTGGTTGCAATTTCTTCTGCTAGAAGAGTTTCTGAGTTATCTGCTCTGCAGTGTTCTCCGCCCTATCTGGTGTTCCATGCAGATAAGGTGGTTTTGCGTACTAAGCCTGGTTTTCTTCCGAAAGTTGTTTCCAACAAGAATATTAACCAGGAGATAGTTGTACCTTCTTTGTGCCCGAATCCAGTTTCAAAGAAGGAACGTTTGTTACACAATTTGGACGTAGTCCGTGCTCTAAAATTCTATTTAGAGGCCACTAAAGATTTCAGACAAACTTCTTCTTTGTTTGTTGTTTATTCTGGTAAAAGGAGAGGTCAAAAAGCAACTTCTACCTCTTTCTTTTTGGCTTAAAAGCATTATCCGTTTGGCTTATGAGACTGCCGGACGGCAGCCTCCTGACAGAATCACAGCTCACTCCACTAGGGCTGTGGCTTCCACATGGGCCTTCAAGAACGAGGCTTCTGTTGACCAGATATGTAAGGCAGCGACTTGGTCTTCACTGCACACTTTTGCCAAATTTTACAAATTTGATACTTTTGCTTCTTCAGAGGCTATTTTTGGGAGAAAGGTTTTGCAAGCCGTGGTGCCTTCCATTTAGGTGACCTGATTTGCTCCCTCCCTTCATCCGTGTCCTAAAGCTTTGGTATTGGTTCCCACAAGTAAGGATGACGCCGTGGACCGGACACACCTATGTTGGAGAAAACAGAATTTATGCTTACCTGATAAATTACTTTCTCCAACGGTGTGTCCGGTCCACGGCCCGCCCTGGTTTTTTTTTTTAATCAGGTCTGATGAATTATTTTCTCTAACTACAGTCACCACGGTATCATATGGTTTCTCCTATGCATATTTCCTCCTGTACGTCGGTCGAATGACTGGGGTAGGCGGAGCCTAGGAGGGATCATATGACCAGCTTTGCTGGGCTCTTTGCCATTTCCTGTTGGGGAAGAGAATATCCCACAAGTAAGAATGACGCCGTGGACCGGACACACCGTTGGAGAAAGTAATTTATCAGGTAAGCATAAATTCTGTTTTTAAACAAATATATACGTTGTTAAATGTATATGCGCCCAATGAGCTTGACTATGACTTTTGGAACTTAATTCAATCCATGATATTACTCCACTCAGAAGGCTATCTGATCATTGGAGGAGACTTTAATATGGCTCCACAGTCTCAGATAGACAGAGTGAGATATAGCAGTAAACAACTTAAAAATAAAAAGGATAAATTAGAAACAAAAATATTTAAGAACATGTATCAAAATTTATCGGTTAAAGATATATGGAGGGCACATAATCCTGACTTACGGGAATATACCTGTCTTTCTAGAGCGCATAAAACGCTCTCTAGAAAAGACCTTTTTTTAACTGATGAGAAACTTTGTTCAAGGAAAATAAAAGCAGAAATCACTCCAATAGTTATTTCAGATCATGCACCAATTACACTTGAGATACAACTAGAGCCACCAAGGGATCCCCCTTTGAGATTTAGGTTCCCATTTTACTTGGTAAATGATTTTAAATTTAAAAATCATATAAAAAACTAATTTAAAGAATACATACAATTTAATATCGATTATATTGACAGGCCAGAAATCTTCTGGGGGGCTGCAAAAGCAGTCATTAGAGGGGAAATAACAGCCTATGCTGCCAAGCTAACTAAAATTCTAAGGAAAAGAGAGAAAGAAGCCACTAATTTTGTGGTAAACTCATATAATTGGTTTCTCTTAACAAAGTCATCCTTTAACTGGGCCAAATACATTAAGGCTAAAAAGGAGAGAGATGCCCTAATATTACTTATTGAAACTCAAAAAGACCTCAAATTCCTGGCTAAAATGTATTGCTTCGGCAACAAATCAGGCAAATTACTTGCTAATCTAGTAAAAGGAGAAAAAAAGCCCTCTTTAATAGACAGAATACAACAAGAAGAACAAACCCTCACAAATCCAGAGGAAATTCTAAAGAGTTTTACAAATTATTATAAGGATGTATACTCTTTAAGAAAGACTAATATTGAGCAATCCAGAGACTTCTGGAGTAAGTTAATCTGCCCCACAGTTTCAGAGGACCTACTGAGCACCTTAAATAAACCAATTAAGGAGGAGGAAGTAAACAAAACAATAGTAAGGATGTCACTCAATAAAGCGGCAGGCCCTGATGGGCTGCCTAATGAGGTTTACAAGATCTTAGCCCCAGAAGTCGCTCTCTACCTCTGTAATATGTATAATAATCTCTATGCCAATGGTAATCCGGTCCCAGTGAGCTTCTCAGCCTCATTTACAACATTAATTCTGAAACCAGGTAAAGATCCAACCCAAAGAGAGTCGTACCGTCCTATAGCATTACTCAATTCAGAGTATAAGATCTTGACCTCAATCCTAGCAGAAAGACTACAAAATAGCCTAATAAACATAATTCACAAAGATCAAGCAGGGTTCCTAAAAAATCGAAACTCTGCTTCAAAAATTAGAGAAGTCTTGGTAATTTCTGAACATTTTTCTCAAATGTCGGACAGGGAGGGGGGAGAGATGGATGCCCCTGACCTCGCCATAGTCACAATTGACGCAGAAAAGGCCTTTGACTCAGTCCTATTTACACATATCTTCACGTCATTGGAGAAATTTGGATTCTCGGGCAAGTTCCGGGAATTCATAGAAAATTTATACAAAAGGTCTAGGACAAATCTAATAGTTAATAATCTCACATCCACAGCTATTGATATTCAGAGGGGTACGAGGCAGGGGTGCCCACTCTCCCCCATCTTGTTTGACATAGCCATAGAACCCCTGGCAATTATGATCAGGCAGTCTTTGCAAGGTGTCAGAATATCTAATTATGAATTAAAAATTGCTTTATATGCTGACGACATCCTCTTGTACATTGCAAATACAAAGATTAATATCCCCAAACTTTTACGTATAATAACTAACTTTGGAACCTTCTCAGGTTATAAAATAAACGCATCAAAGTCAGAAATATTCTGGCTCAGAAGAAAGACAGACTCAGTAAGTAATTGCCCTTTTAAGGAAGTAACAACGTCATTTAAATATCTAGGTATTAATATTCCAGTCAACCCGATGGATTTATATAAACTTAACATCTCAGCAACTCTGTTAACTATATATGAGAAATTAAAAATCTGGATTAATTTACCAATTTCTCTCTCTGGGAGAGTTGCACTTTACAACATGGTTCTCCTCTCAAAACTTTTATACGTGTTACAAAATATCCCCTTATTTATTTATGAAAAAGATATCCGATCACTAAATTCGGCAGTTAGAAATTTCCTATGGCAAGGAAAGAGGTCCAGGATATCAATCTCCAAGCTCTCAGTGGGAAAATAATATGGAGGACTAGCTCTCCCAGATATAAGACTCTATAATCTAGCTTTTCTGGCGCGAACGATAACAGACTGGTTTTGTACTAAAAACTATGTAACTAACAATCTGTTGGACGAAAGCATTTGTATTCCTTTTCATCCAATAGGTTTGACCCACTGCTCACCAAGGATGTTACCTAATGCAATCAAGAAACATAAGACAATCCTCAACCCTATCAAAGCTTGGTGGAAGATTGCTAATCGTTTAAAAGTTAACAGCAAAGCTTCACAGTATCTCCCAATAAAAGGGAACCCTGAGTTCCACCCAGGTATGAACTCGACAGTCTTTTCTAAATGGTACGAATTAGATTTAAAAACAGTACTACAATTTCTCAACATAGGCGAAAAATGTATAAAATCGTTCGATGAAATAAAAAATGAATTTAAATTGGCGAATAATCAATTTTTCGCATATCTACAAATAAGGCACTATATCACAGGCCTGATAAGAGAGATAGGCTGGGATTGGAGCTGGGGTAAAATGGAGAACTGGCTAACACTCACTAGGGTTGGATATACCGCAATCTCTTATTGTTATCTATCTTTAATTGAAGCCAAGGGAACACCCATACTGGAGCAGATAGCCTCTGAGTGGAATAGATTGTGTTCCTAGTAATATAGACTCACAGTTTATCCAAAAATCTATAAATAAAGTCAATCAGGCTACACTCTCTGCAACGTGGAGAGAGGCGCACATCAAAATACTACACAAAGCATACTATACCCCTGAAAAGGGCTATAAACTTCTTAATTTGAATTTTAACAAATGTCCAAAATGTTCATATATAGCAGCAGACCTCAAACACATGATTTGGAGTTGTCCGAAAATCAGTCAGCTATGGCTAAAAATCCAATATTGGCTCAATAACACGCTCGGATTATCCCCTCTGGGTCTCACACTTGTGCAAATAGTGTTTTGTTTAGGCCAGGGAGAAAGACAACATCCCCAGGAAAAACTAGTAATACTAACAATACTCGCAGCTAGGTACCTTATTTTTAAAAACTGGAAAAGTCCTAAAACTCCAGTGGTTATGGAAGTAAAAAATTGCCTTAAAAAGCAATGCATTCTTGAACAAAGATGTCAGTATGAACAATCAGAAGGACATAAAAATATTCTTTAAGAAATGGTCATTGTTCATTTAAAGTTTCCCAACAAATGAAAGAGAGAACTTAATCTTCCCCTTCAGAAATTCAGAACTTGTACAGCTAGGGATGTGGTAGGGAATGGGGGGGGACGAGGGAGAGAGAGAGATTATCCCCCACACTTGGAGGGGGAAAGCTTGTTTTTTCCCTTTTTTTTTTTTTTAATTTTTTTTATTTTTTTTATTTTTTTTTTATTTTTCCTTTCTTCTCTTTCTTCCTTTTTTTTTTTTTTTTTCTCTCCGACCCCAGGCTCTCCAAATAATGGATAGCCTGAGGCGGATACCACATTAGAAAACAGGAAAAAAAAATCAGCAACCTGATCCTTCGGGACTCATAGCATTTGTTTGGAGGAGGAAAAAAGGTTTCTAATATATCCTGATTTATATTTTGATGTGT
Source organism: Bombina bombina (assembly GCF_027579735.1). Lineage (NCBI taxonomy): Eukaryota > Metazoa > Chordata > Amphibia > Anura > Bombinatoridae > Bombina > Bombina bombina. Next base: position 4,775,019 of record NC_069507.1, read on the forward strand.
ATTTCCTAATTAAATTCTGATGTTGTAACATGGTTGCTGATTTGAAAATAAAGATTTAAAAAAAAAGGGACAGATTCCTGTTCTAGCTATTTTGCTACACAAACGACTGGCAGATGTTCTGGATGTTCAATCTTTTTGTCAGGCTCTGACTAGAATCAAGCCTGTGTTTAGACCAATTGCTCCTCCTTGGAGTTTGAATTTAGTTCTTAATGTTCTTCAAGGGGTTCCGTTTGAACCTATGCATTCCATAGATATTAAGTTATTATCGTGGAAAGTTTTATTTTTGGTTGCTATTTCTTCTGCTCGCAGAGTTTCTGAGCTTTCAGCATTACAATGTGATTCTCCTTATCTTATTTTTCATTCCGATAAGGTAGTGTTGCGTACCAACCCTGGTTTTCTTCCTAAGGTTGTTTCTAACAAGAATATTAATCAGGAAATTCTTGTTCCTTCATTGTGTCCTAATCCTTCTTCTAAGAAGGAGCGTCTTTTACATAATTTGGACGTAGTCCGTGCCCTGAAGTTCTACTTGCAGGCGACTAAGGAATTTCGTCAATCATCTTCATTGTTTGTTGTCTTTTCTGGGAAACGTAGGGGTCAGAAAGTTACGGCTACCTCTCTTTCTTTTTGGCTGAAGAGTATCATCCGTTTTGCATATGAGACTGCTGGACAGCAGACTCCTGAACGAATTACGGCTCATTCCACTAGGGCTGTGGCTTCCTCATGGGCATTTAAAAATGATGCTTCTGTTGAACAGATTTGCAAGGCTGCAACTTGGGTCGTCTCTTCACACTTTTTCCAAATTTTCCAAATTTGATACTTTTGCCTCTTCTGAGGCTATTTTTGGGAGAAAGGTTCTTCAAGCAGTGGTGCCTTCCGTTTAGGTTCCTGTCTTGTCCCTCCCTTTCATCCGTGTCCTTTAGCTTTGGTATTGTATCCCATAAGTAAGGATGAAATCCGTGGACTCGTCATATCTTGTAAAAGAATAGGAAATTTATGCTTACCTGATAAATGTATTTATTTTCCGATACGACGAGTCCACGGCCCACCCTGTCGTTTTCTAAGACAGGTTTTTATTTTTGTTAAACTTCAGTCACCTCTGCACCTTGGCTTTTCCCTTCTCTTCCTAACTTCGGTCGAATGACTGGAGTGGGAGGGAAGGGAGGAGCTATTTAACAGCTCTGCTGTGGTGCTCTTTGCCTCCTCCTGCTGCTGACCAGGAGGCGATATCCCATAAGTAAGGATGAAATCCGTGGACTCGTCCTATCGTAAAAGAAATACATTTATCAGGTAAGCATACATTTCCTTTTTGTGATTCAGAAAGAGCAGATGATTTTTTTAAAAAGGTTACAATTTACTTCTATTATCAAATAGTTGACCATGATATTCTGTGTTGAAGAGATACCTAGGTAGCATCTGGAGCGCTACATGGCAGTGGCGTCAAGTAAAACCTGCTAAATTTCCTGATGGTGAGAGTCCACGCTTACTTTGTAGAACTTTACTTCCTATCTCAGCATTCCTCAGTTATACAAATGGCCAAGCACAGAGGGAAAGCTAAAGTGCAAAATAGAACTTGCAAATATCTTAAAGGGACAGTAAAGTCATAATTAGACATTTAGAAAGAGGATATAATTTTAAACCACTTTCCAATTTACTTAAATTATTTAATTTCCTTCCTTCTCTTGTCCTTTGCTGAAAGGTTTATCTAGGTAAGCTCAGGAGCAGCAACAAACTTTTAGGTTCTAGCTGCTGATTGGTGGCTGCATATCTTTACCGATTGTCATTGGCTCAGCCATGTGTTCAGTTAGAAACCAGTAGTGCATTGCTTCTCCTTCAACAAATGATACCAGGAGAATTAAACAAATTTGATAATAGAAGTAAACGGGAAAGTTGTTTAAAATTGTTTGTTCTACCTAAATCGGGAAAGAATAATTTGGGGTTTGATGTCCCTTTAAGGTAATAATAAACAGGTGGGTTTATGGAGTCGTCATGATGCAATAAATACATTTATCAGGTAAAGCATACATTAGTTCTCTTTCAAATCCTCACATTTGTGATCTAAAACCCCAGTAATAGTGCAAGAAAAACAAATTAAGACCGGGAAAGAGACCAAGCATGACAGCCTGCTCACAACTTAATACTCCAAGGCACTGTTGCAGGTCATACAGATCAGAGCCTATACAAAAGTCTGAATATTGACAATCTTCCTGTTAACAGCACAAACCTGGCTGAAATCTGACTCTTTAGAGAGCTGGCTGATACATTTTTTTAGAGAAACTTCAGAATCATAGGGATTCAAAAGGACTTTCTACAAAAATAGCTGCATAACAAACCAGTGAAGCCTTCCAGACCTTTTAATAAATATGTCTGGTAACGAGCTTCCTTGCTTGGATCAAGGTCTCAATACCCTTGACAGACAAGCCTCTATGGTGCAAAATCATGTGTTCAATTGCCAATCAGATATTGCCTGTCCATAGGTCTTTATGAGAGAATGGACCTTGAAAGGACCTCCTGAGGACGAAAGGGTATGCAAACTAGGTATGTATGTCAAGTTCTGCGAGGCTAAAGCAGAACACTGACACCCATTCCTCCTTGATCCTGGCTGTCACTCTTCGGAGTAGCACAAAAGGAGGGAAGGTGTAAACCAGCTTGAATGATCAAGGTACTACTAGGCCTAGGGCATCCACCACAATTGCTTTAGGATTCACAAACTGGTCGAATACCTCTTGATTCAAGGACCAATCCTCAGGGTGAAGGTACTGACGACTGAGTAAGTCCCAATTGTTCACACACACAATGTGAAAAGCTGAAATCATCCAATGATGTAAGAGGAATGGGGCAAAAGGTACGGCATCTGAAGCTGCTACCATGATACCAACTACTTCCATGCATTGAAAGAAGAGTTTGTTGAAGAAGAGCACAGGGCTTCTAAAATTTGAGTCTGTAAGCATCTGTGTGAGTCTCATTGTTGCAGAATCTATAATGAAGCCCAAAAAGGCAACTATTGCTTGTGTGTGTGTGTGGGGGGGGGGGGGGGTTCTGTTTGGACTTAGTAAAGAAAATGAAAAGGGCGCTTTACAGCTGACAAATCAGATGATTCTTACCAGGGCTGCCACTAGAAATTTTGGGGCCCCTGACTTAACCATTGATCAGGGCCCCCCCCTCCTTTGACACGTGCAATTTTTGACCAAGTGACTAAAATGTATATGCACTTTATTCTTAAGTGTCTATTTAAACTTGGAAATGTTGTAAAGGAAGTAACATACAAACACACAGACACACTCATACACTAAAACACACACACACACTCACTCACACATAAGGATTCACATATAGACACTCTAGCAGGCACGCAAAGAAACACACTCAGACACAAACACACAAACAGACACTCAGCACTTGTTTACATTGACTTGACAAGTAATGAGGTAAACTACAGTTTTGTAAAAGAAGGAGATTTAGAAAACAAAATATGGAGTTCTGATTATATTTTTGTAAAGGAAGATGCCAACTAAATGATAACAGCATGCAGTGGCTAAAAGGAAGGGACCTGAACTGCCTAAACAATAATTTAAAGGTTAAATAGTAGATTGTGGACTTCTGGAAAGGTCTCATTAGTCTCAAAGTCTGTAGAAATATGTGATTAATCAGTAGTAAGGTCAAAATGTCCTAAAAAGGAACAGACAATGGACACACACAGCCAAACTCAAACTTGCACATACACCCACGGAAACACTGACAGATACAGCCTCAGAAAACACACAAAAGACATACACACACAGAGACACCCACAGAAAACACACAAAGACATACACACACAGGGAGACAACCACATAAAACACAGAAAGACATACATACACACTCCCTCACTGAGACATCCACAGAAAACACACAAAGACATACACACACCCTAATTTCTACAGCATTGTCAAATAATCATAAATACACTGCTGCTAAAAAAAATTGTTTTTATGGACCCCTGGTCCCACCATACAACTACTACCACACTGAAGTTACAATCTGAAATTGCACAAAGAAATAAAAAACATTTGCTAAGTAAGTCCTACCTCGTCTGCAAATGAAAGTGATCTGCCGTCTGACTCAGGCACACACTGTACAAAGTAAGTGCCAAGTCTGTCTCACACTGTGCATAGTGGTTTAGTGCACACTCAGAAATCCTCTCAAATTCTAATACTTTACTCCTTGTAATAACATTTCCCATTCTCAATTAGCACTCTGCTGTAGTACCCACTGGTGGCTGCCAAAATGTAAAAAAAAAATAATAATTTTTTTTTTTTTTTTTTTTTAGTTTTTGACTCATGGGGCCCCTTTGGGCCCCTGACAGGAGTCATCCCTGTCACCCCCTGATGGCGGCCCTGATTCTTACAATAATCTCAAATCCCAAATAATTATTACATTTATCTCAAATAGATCTCAAATAAATCTCTAGAAGTTAAAATGGTTTCATATATTTTTAAAAAACAGCAACACTATCAACAGCAATATGTTAGCAACAATGCAATAGTAACAATGTGACTATCCGTTATTTCAGCACAATTCTCATCAATGTGTTCAAATGCTGAAACAAACAATATGTTAAAATCAGGGACGTCTCCCTTTAAATTTGCTTGCAACACTTTTAAAATAACCACCTTATTTAGGAAGTTCCACAAGTACCACCTGATTTAAAAAAGAGGGCTTTTTAGACCTTTATGTTTTTATAAGTCATTTTAGACAATACAATGTAAATTTGCCTTGGTAAGTCTTCTTAGACAATACGATGTAAATTCGCCTTAGTAAGTCTTCTTTAGACAATACGATGTAAATTCGCCTTGGTAAGTCTTCTTTAGACAATACGATGTAAATTTGCCTTGGTAAGTCTTCTTTAGACAATACGATGTAAATTCACCTTGGTAAGTCTTCTTTAGACAATACGATGTAAATTCACCTTGGTAAGTCTTCTTTAGACAATACGATGTAAATTCGCCTTGGTAAGTCTTCTTTAGACAATACGATGTAAATTTGCCTTGGTAAGTCTTCTTTAGACAATACGATGTAAATTTGCC